>NC_079497.1:115159019-115332437 GCF_030052815.1 Hevea brasiliensis | reverse complement strand
CAGTGACTTCCGGACCTCGCTCTGTAGATGTTTAAGGAATAACCTACGCAGTTAGCCCCGCTCGTGGCATAGCTCAGAGTCTTAGTAGTAGTAGCGATCAGTCCTTTTGCTCTTCACGACTCCGATGTTCTCGGGTGCAGATGAACAAGCGGTGTGATCTTTTCCAATGAATACCAGACGAGGAGTCAATTCTTGTTGAGTGAAATGACATGGCACGGATTTGTTTTAGATTAAAAAGAAGAAGCTCTTGACCCTCTTCCATATGCCAGGGTATCCGTCGTCGTTGGTTTACTAAGTATTGGCCCTTTAGTAAGGCATTCTCTTTCAGAAAGAACGGAGAGTGAAGGCGGCGGGTTTGCTTCTCGATAGCCAGTCCGGGGACCTTTCAACCAAAAGGGATTGGATGCGATTCTCTCTTTCCGGGCTTCCGCCAGTAGGACTTGTGAAGCTGTAAGGTAAAGTGAAGGCAAGTCTCCATTTGGTACTTTATTCACGGCAAATAGAATAGGAGTTTACCCGGCTGCTGCTATAGAATAGGCAGTTGTTCACGACTCAGCTGCTATTGACTCTGTTGTTGGAAGGGCCACTTCTTTTTCTTTCGAGAGGGGAATCCCCCGTCGGCTGGCCAGTCTTTCATTTCAACTAAGCCCGAGCAAGGGAAATGCTTTTGGCTCGCCCGGAGAAGGCGATGACGTAGCAGGTTTAAGGTAAAGAACGTTGGCCATTGTCGATCCCAGACCAAGTGACCTCCGGGAGTCTGATTAGGATTCAGTGACCAAGGGGTATGAAAGCACTCTGCATCTTTCTTTCTTATCTTATTCAATTTCTAGTTATAGGGAAAGCGAACTCATAAACGACTTCTTTATTACCTACGTAATTGACCCTTAGGTTAGCTTTTACCTACGTAATATACCCTTAGGTTAGTTACAGGGGTAAGTAAATACCATACCTTTAGGCCTTTAGACTTACCGGGTCAAACTTGAGGGGTTGAAAGCCTACCGCTTACGCTTACCCCCTCTCCTTTACAGTCGAGTATCTTCAAACCTAAACTGGTATCAAAATCGAATTACTTCTCCAGTAACAGAAATAGACCACCGCTACGCCCCTGTTCAAAAGGGATTGAATGTCAATGGTTATTTACAGTGAAATCTCTCGATATTAGCATCATAAAAGGCCATAGAAGAGAATCATACCCTACAGGTCATACATAGCCCTACTCAATGGAAAAAGGGTTGTGGAATCGAACCACTGACACAAGGATTTTCAGTCCTTTGCTCTAAGCAGCTGAGCTACCCTCGCTTAAGGTTACGTACGAAAGTAAGGAAAAGTCAACTAGCCGCATTCTCCTGTATCTGTAGCGGAGGAGGTTTATTAGAGCCAAGGTTGCCTTCTTTAACTGAATGTGTGTGTTAAACTTCCTCTCGAGGGAGCTCCCACCTTTGAAAGAGTTCTTTCATCGTCCTCTCAACGAAGGAGTGACCCTTCGCTTTCTTAAAGACCACGAGTTGGTCTTTTAGGTTGGCGTAGGCAAGGTCATTACTATTTTCACGCATGACATGAGGTTGTCTACCTCACTAGTATTTGAACTGGAATGCCAGGCGGAGGAGTGTAACTGCCTTAGCGCCCTATCCGACTTGTATGTGAAAAGCATTTCGTACTCGTAACTGATCCCTTCCTAGCGAAAGGTGTGCTCCAATGGCAAAAAGAAAGAAAAGATAGGCCAGCCGGGAAGCAGGATAGAAGTTGTACTCTTGTCGCGATTGACTCACTAGTAAGGATACGCACGATTTTTACTTCCCCAGAAGGAGCAACTGCTTAAGCACGAACTAAAGGCAGTCGTCCTCATGACCAACTGCCTTAACGCCCAACAGAAACTGCTATAGTTGCTATTATCTTGCCAAATCATCCTTGCTCCTAACGGCAATCTTTCTCATCAGCGGCTAGAGAAGAACATCCTTGCTTACCAGAGCTTCCTAGCTACCTGGAATAAAAACCTCGCTAGGACGACAGCCGGATGGGAAGGTCTTTGGCTTTCTTACTTCGGATAACGGATACCCATTTACCTTAACCTGGGACGAAAGCGCCACGATTGACATCAATTCATGAATCATGAACTGCCTTGAACCTAACATTTATATATAGGCGCTAGCTTTCCCTTCCCCGAGGGTTTTTACACTATTCTACTAGAAAGCTCCACCTTTGACTCCTTCGGACCCTTGCCTTTTCCTTTATGTGTTGTGTAAAATAAACTCCCGAACAAGTCGATCTAGCAGCTACAATTGCTTTAGCGGGGGATTTCTTAATATCAAACAAAATGCGAGCCTTTGTTCCCTAATTAAGAAATGCTAAATGCATGGGCCGCTTCGCCCCTTTCTGCGGTAATAGGTTTCCCACCAACAAGCGAAAGCAATTTCTTTCTAAACTCTCGTTACGCTTCCGAATGAGTTAGAAAAACGAAATTCTCTACTCTAAAAGGGCGAGCGAGTACTCTTCTGCAGTGAACTCCAAAACTCCATCTCCAAGTCATGCACAAAAAGCATCTCAAACGAGGGTTTGATACCCCAATGGCAGATTAGCTGCGAATTCCCATAAACATGGATTATCAGCTAATAGAATAGAACAAAGTGCAGGGGTTAGGTCTCTCGAGCCTTCTCTCTAAGACTGAGACCACTTAACCAGATTTGTTTTCGCTTCGTCAGATGAACCAAAGCATCCTGGCCTAGCATTAAGAGTTGAGAGTGGAAAAGAGAGATCCAATGAGAGTGTCGAATTCGGTATGTAACTGCTACCGCTAAATAGCATACCCTACAGTAGCTCCCGCTAAAGCAATTGCAGTGACTCCTGCGAAACCAAAATCAAATGCGAAATCAAAAGCAAATCTTTCCCCTGCAAACGTTGCCAATACCTACAGTAGTAGCTCCCGCAAAATAGCATGAATTGGAACAAGATCTGCTTTCTAATTGAACTAGCAAAGCCGGTTCAACTGATTCTCCTTCTCTCCTTCTAGCATAAAAGCAAACACTAGTTGATTAGCCAATGAGCATTTCCCATGTGAGAGAGAGGGGATACCGGCAAACCAAGATATAAGAGACCCCGGGGGTTGACTATCAGGTAAAAGGACTTTCCAAAAGCAAAGACCCCGCTTTGAGGCGAAGTTTATGCTCCTGATAAAGAGGAAAAAGACTTTCCCGGTCCCTTTCAAGCAATTGTAGCTCCCTCTCCTTCTAGCGCGGAAACATAGATTTGAAATCAGTCTTTCCACTGCAATTCCCCTTATCTCCTTCCAGCAATCGCCCTATTCTTATCTTAAAAAAGCCAGCAGAAAAGCAAAAAGGAAGGCGCGCAGCCCCGAGGTGCGCAGCACTGGTTTCCCAATGAAGACGAAGAAGAAGATCTGCTTTCTAAATGAACCGGGTTCCCGAACCAAATGCGAAATGATAAAGGAATCCGCTCCCATCTTCGCTACGCCCCTTTTAACCCCTATCTATAAAGCGGCTGATTCAACTTCATATTCCCCCCCTTTCTCTTTTCGTCTTCCTTGGAAGCAGGGGCCGAGGCCGAAAGAATAGCTTTAGCTGGATCCCCTTTACCCGAAGCCGCTACAAGAGCTTTTGCCGAAACAAGAGCTAGAACAGGAGCAGGAGCAGCTGGGATACCAATCTGCAGTGCAGCTAAAACAATTCTTCTGGCGGCTTACAGCCAAAACCATTCTTCTATTTAGGGCAGCTTACAGCAGGCTTTGACCATGTTACACCAACAAATGCTTTCGCAGGAGCAGAAGATACAAACCGAGCTTATTCTGCTGGTTGAACACAAACAAGTTTAGCCAATGAGACTGGAGTTCTACAATTGTTGACCAGTTTTGGACGGGGAAATTCTGACCATGGAAAAGTAACCTGGTCTGCAGCAACAAATGCTTTCGCAGGAGAAAGAAGAAGAGCTTTACCAGATCCTCCATTTAGGGCGGCTTTTGACCATAGAAAAGTACTAGGGCTTTTTCCTTCCATGTCTCACCAACAAGTTGATGACGCACCAATGCTTGAAACAGGAGCCGAAGATACGAGCTTTTTCTGCTGGTTAAACAAGTTTAGCCAATGAGACTAGAGTTGTACAATTGTTGACCATTTCTCTACCATTTCTCACGGATTAAACACAATCCTGATTCGGAACCTCTTCCAGTTTTGTACCATGTTTCCCTAGCCCGAGGGTACCACTGTGGAAGGGCTTTATTCCCACGTCTGTCTAATCTAAGAGGACTCTCTTACCCTAGAATCAAACTCATAACGGTACGCATCGGTTCCCTAAAAGAGCGGGAGACTGACGGTTCGCACAACTCTCTTTGGGGAATTCCCAGTAATCTCTTCCCCTAATAGCTATCTTGACCCCATCTTCTTCCCTGGCTTGCTTTTTCAACCAGATCCTAGGGATCCTGGCTTTTTTCAACCAGATCTTTCAGATCCTGGAGAAGTCTAGAAGTTGCATTAAGCATATAGTTAGTCTTCTTCCCTGGCTTGCTTTTCAACCAGATCCTTGCTACGCCACCTGGCGAATGTCCCAAACGGAAAGAAGTGATTTTATCTAGTTGAGGCAACTACTAGTTGTTCTCAAACTTGGTTGATACCCACATGCATGAAGTCCGATCGAGGATAGGTGCGCAGCAGAAAGAATAGGTCTCAAAGAGCCTAAACCGAATGTCCCAACCTCCAATCAGTGAACCGGTTGAGTCTTAGTTGGGCGAAAGAAGGAGAATCAGAGAATCGGGGAGTTCCTATTCAACTGGCAATTCGGATAGGAAAAAAGGGGCACAAAAGAGCTGTGTTTCGTGTGCCAGGTCAATTACATCGAGCCTCTGAGCTGTGGAATGCTAGGTTGCTTTCTCGGATCGCAGTCTGTATTAGCGTTGATCTCTTTCCACTTGGTGGCGAAGAATGCATTGGTTGGTCCCCTGACATCAACGCATTGGCCGAGGGTTAGGGTCAAGGGTTCGGTCGAGTCACCGCTTCGCCCCTCAGAAACGCGTTTTAAGGCATGTTGACCCTCCCTTTCAGGGTTCATATCATCTGGGGTCTAAAACGTGCATTTCTTCTTACAGAGGTCTTAGACAGACGAGGTTTGGAACCAAAGAAAAGAGAAAAGGCTCTCTTGAGACCTGCTGCCGCAAAAGCTCTTTCTGCTGCTCCTTCGCCTGCTGATTAAGCTGTAGAAGGCAAGCAAGCAAACCTTGGCAACTGGCAATTTCAAGGATCGGGGGAGGTATGAAATGGTTATCTCGGCTGGGAATCAAGCCCCAACACAAAGAGCTGTGGGGCGAAGGTGTGATATAGATCAGTTCTGGGCATTGATTTGAGAAAAAGATGAGGCAAAAAAAAAGTTTGATAAAAGAGAAGTTTTGTTTACTTTCCTTGTTTAAGAAGAAGAGAATTGCCTTTAGGAGAGATGCTTCCCAATACGACTCGATGAGGAATGTATTTACACCAAATTCTAAGGCAAATAGATCACTGTGCCAGCTTTCTTCTTAGCCCATGGAGTTACGAATTGGCATGTGTTAAGCAAATGCATAGCCAGCTTTCTTCTTTGCCCATCCCATAAGGGATTATCTTCCGGTCCAGTCATAACTGCTTTCCCTCAGTCTTTGTCTTCGGCGAAGAACCGATGCCCTAGTGATCTTTACTAGTCACTACTCTTATTCTATTCCCGGTAGCTTAACGCCTTGTGACTGTGAGACCTCTTTCTTTGGCTTTCCACTCCTGGGCCGCCTGGCTCTACCTTGTGCCTTCCCATTCCCCAATTCAGTCTCTTGATCAAGGGTTTAATCTTTCCCCGGCCGCGCGGAAGAAGTGCCTAAGCCGCCTAAGCCTGGTCTTCCTTGCTCTTGGTCGGCCTCCCCTAAGGCGGGGCCCCGGGATGCAGAGGGTTCTGGGAGGAAATCCTCTCTGGAAGCAACCCTTCTTCGTATCTCGATTTGTCATCGCAAGCAAATATGAAAAATTTTCTCTATTTAGTTTTTCCGCGGGCGAAATTCCCGCCAATGGCAAGGGCTTCCCTTCTTTCCTGAGGAGAGAAAGAATCCAATTTTAACAAGGCGTCGCCTAGTCATCAGCCAAATGGGGAAAGAAAACTAGCTGCTCTTCCTTCGGGGGCATCTCAAAAGGAAGACCGACGAGTCGCTTCTCCCCTTCTCGGGAGGCCTGATTCGTGAATCGCATTTGAGACGGCAAAAAGAAGGGGAGCCTCGCTTTGGGGGGAAGCCCCTTTCTTTAGGGCTAACTTTCCTTGTCTGCAGTCCGTAAGCTTTCGATTCGTTCTATCCCGTACGCATCAGTTCCAGCCTTCCAGTCTTCGCTCGAGTCCAATCCCTTCTTGTCATAGATCGGGTGAATGACCTTTCCTTTAGTTGCCCTTTCAGTGGAGTAAGCCAAAGCGGGTCTTGCAGGTCTAGTCGCATACCCCTATCATCTTATTGTTCTATTCGTTGCAGTGGGCGAAGTGACCTAACCTTCTTTCGTAGCCAGAATACTCTGTAGCGAGAAGCGTTCCTCATAGGTCAGCCAGGAGCTACAAGCAACTAGAGCGCAGCGACAAACTGCCCAAAACTCTAGCTATAACAAGTTGCATGGGGGATGCGCCCCTGGGACTAGATCCATTGATACATCTGTCATGCCCAATCTATCTTTATTGTTCGTTCGCTTTTGACCGGTTTGTTTCGAGCTATGTCTAATCCATGTTGTGTCTTTCGGCCCCTTGACGTGAAAGGAAGTAACAGAGCCAGGAGCGGTTTCTTTCTCTTGATCGTATGATTCTTACTCATCATAAGATAAGGCTTGCAGATAGAGATCCAAGCAACCAGGTTAAGGCATTCATTAGCATCCACCAAAGAAACCTACGTTGAATGCGATCATAGGCAAATAGGATGCTTCGCGGGAATTGGGAAAGTGGAAATGAGGGGCGTAGCGGTGAAGGACGGACTGGATGAGGACTATCCTCCCCGGAAAAGAAAGAAGAGGGCTCTTCCAAGCATTTAGTTTACGAGCCATTCGGTCACCCACGGAGCGGTAGGATTGGGACGAAGAAATCCCATGTCCTTGTAAACCCCTAGTGAACCGAAGTAAGAAGCTTTCCCTGAGCCTGACGCCTGAAGCGTTGGAACCGGAGAGAGCTCCTTCTAAGATTGCTTCCTGGTCTGGTAAGAAAAATGTTTGAGGGATGGTACTGGTCTACTTGGCATCGCCGGTTCATTCAAGAGGTAGGATTCCCGACAACCAGCCGAATTGAGGTATGCTCATAAGAGACAAGAGGATGAGATGAGGCCGGCTCGTCTACCCCTTCTCTCACTGAACAATTATCAATGCAAAGACCCGGGCTAAGTAAAGTGTCTTTCTAGCCATTCCGCATTGCCCTTTCACGAGTTGGATTCGAACCGGCCCACTTTTTCTTAAGGATTGGAAACCATCCTGAAGGATGGGGTTCCCATACCATACCCGCAAAGAACTTCTTTATTTATATGACCTACCTATACCGCCACCCGGAAAGCAAGCTACGTTAGAGTTGGTCCACTTGTTTTATTTGAACAGGAAAGATAGTCGAAACTAGCAGTTATCTTTCTATTCTCGAGAGTCCCTTTGCTGGGACTTCTTCCACTTCAAGGCCAGTTGACGAGAGAGTAATGACCTAAAGCTCATGGAAAAAGAGTGATTACCGCTAAGTCCCTTTTGGTATTGTAATTTGCTAATTCCCAGATGAGACTCTTTCCCAAGAGTCCAAAAGAGAAGGGCCTGGCCGCCTTGAAGTGGAAGAAGCCCCGGCTGACTAAGCCAATGAAGAGAGAAGAATCGGGCAGCGTACTGAAATAGGATGTGAAGAAAGCGGATCTTTCAAACTCTTTTAGAAAGCTAGCGCCATCTATCTGTCTGCAAAACCTCCCTTTTTTGATCCGCGTAGCCGATCCCTAAAGGCTGCTTCTCACTCTCCAGGCCCTTTCTTTTCTCTTACTCTAATAGTCATCCCAATGGAGAACGATCCTCAGGTTCTATCTTTCTTCAAAAGCGTCTACGAGGCCCTTCCTTTTCATTGACCGAGGCCTTTTTCTCCTTTTCTTAGTGGCTTTTGATCGATGAAGAAAGAAGGAAAAAGGATCCTCCACATTTAGGCTACTACGTGTCGATCGGAAGACGCCTTGCCGAGGCTCCGACCACTCCCTCAAAGAGCCCAAGATTGCGTAGAATGAAAGACTGATGCTGGCGGAGTTGAAAGTCCTTTGACCGGCTCCGCTCAACGTCTCCCCGGAGCGCCTTACCCCCCAGTGAGCTAGGGACAGTTATCTCCCTTCTGCTTTAGATCGAAAGCAACCTAGAGCAGGTCGTGGTCTACCCTGGGCGTATTATCGCCTTTGGTGAAAGACCGTCCACGAAAACCATCAGATAGTGGACTGAGATCTTCTTCCTATTTTTCGCCCTGCTGAAAAAAAAAGTAGTTGACTTGACCGGACTCACAAGTTTTCAATGATACCGACAATTGGGCTTGACTCTCCGGAGCTACGAAACTAAGCTGCATACTTCGCCTAGAATACCTTTCTTTTTATAGTCCAGTCCTGCAGCTTGTACGGAGTATGAAGTTGGGCCCAGTCTCAAGCGAAAGATAAAGCTAGGTTTGGAACCCTCATTTTGAATTATTGCTACCCACTGCACTTGAACCGCTGATGCTACCATTGATGCCTCTGCATCCCGTGCTTCTTCAACACAGAGGAGCCGAGAGAAGAACTTCTCCCTCGGTCACTGAGCTAACTCCTTCTCTTCCCGTCTCGAAAGAATTAGCCCCGCCTGCAAGAGCGGTTAGGCCTTTACTAAGAACCTCGTTCCTCCCCTCCCGAACAGCTGATGCAATAGCTGCATATCATATTCTGTAAGAAGAACAATGGCATTAGATGCTTCTCTTCCTTCAACAAAGAGCTGCTAAGCACCTAACAGTGGATTCTTCCATTCTATGTGCGAGGAGGGGATCGAAAGCCATCACCTTTACCTTTGACTCCGGAAAGACGGCAAATCAGTCTTATTGCAAAGTCTTCTCCAACAGTAAGAGCATATTCAATTACACTAACAGCTCCCCCGGTGGTAATGCCGTTGCTTCTGATCTCTGCTAGCAATGACATTCGAGGAAAGACTAGACCGGGTACAGGGAAAGCTACTCTTCACCGGAAATAGTAAGAGCCGCGAAAAGGCATTCTCTTGAAAGTTTTCAGTAATCGTCTGCGCGACTCACTAAAGGATTTTCACTTAGCCCAGCCGCTTATCCACCTGCAACCCTCACTCGAATAAAGAGCATTTTCCTCGTCAGAAGGTTTTTCCCTCAACGACTAAAGGATAAGGCTAGGGGACTACAACCCGGATACCCAAGGGGGGGAAGCAGCATACTACTCCCTTATCTTACTCAGACAGAAAGAACACGCTAAGCACTAGAAGAAAAGGAAGAGATAAGCTACTCCTACTAGAAAGGGACCTAGATCAATAGAAGGAAGGAAGGACGACAAGCAAGAAGAAAGAACCAGAAGACTACACCCCAACTCAACCATGCCTCTCTTCCACTTAGAAAAAAGACGAGGGAAAGACGAACATCAGGACAAGGGAGCCTCACTCCTAGAAAGAAGGATGATACCATTCCCTTGTTGACTCAACCCATGACAGGGAGAAAAAAAAGAAAGGAAGAAGAACAAGCACATTAATCAAGCCCTTGCTTCAGTTCTTGGACGACACCAACTCGTCTTTCTTTTGGAATCTTTAGCCGTAAAACATGTATAGGATAAACTCCGAGATTCCGTTAGGGGTTGCTCTGTTTCAAGAGCATCCTTTCAATTTCAGGGACGATTTGGTGACCGGAGTCAGGTACAGGAATCCCTTTGACATGATGGTGGATGTGGTGATCACGTTCCTTGGCGGTGGCCGGCCACGAGAATATTCCGGTGGGGGTGGCGGAGATGTATATCAAGGGGTTGGTCGGTCACTTGAGGTCTGGCTTGGGTACGCCTTTAAGGAAAGAAGGTGTTGCAGAGACTTACATTTATGAGTTGCTTGATAAGGACGTGAAGCAAGGGACTCGAAATTAGGTTGACGAATGACCGATACTTGTGCAATCAAAAAATCAGTCTTAGTAAGATAGCTAAGTTCTCCGGGCGCTACGGTAAGACGTGGATCACTCATAAGAAGAATAGACTATCATCGTATATAATAGAAGAAGCACAGTCCCTTCTCTCTCTTAGAGAATAGAATTTAGACTAGACGAAGATGCAAGAAATTACGTATAGAAAGATAATTCGATTCTTCTTGCTTATGCCCAAAGACTCCCATGCCTTTCTTGGTTGGACTAAGCCAACTTTTCATCGCTTCTTGCTTGGTTCATTTCTTCTTTCTTGGTTGGACTAAGCCAACCGGCCTCTTTCCTACAAGTCTTCTTTCGCAGTCTCAACGACGGTGGAGGGCTATAGATAAGACTGTCCCAGTTAGGGATCCGAGATAGATGTCCTTCCCTCCTAGAAGTGCTTCTTGATTCTCCCCTCCGCTTGCTTTGAGATCCTGTGTAAGTTGAAGTTTAAAGAAGCGGAACTATTAGTTTTATATAAACTCGATGAATATACAAGAACTTCTTTCGTCTTTCATTCAAAGCGACCCCTTGCTTCAATTTCCGCTGCTGTCGGTATTGGAATAATATTCATTTTCGCGCTCCACAAATGGAGTCTTCCTTCACGGGCCCAAGACCAAGTAGCCCGTCTCGTTTCAGAGTATGCCCAGGAGCTGGACATTCAAAATCTTCCTCTCTTTACTCCGGAACAGTATCTAGACGAGATAGCCACTCAACTAGAGTTCAAATGGATTCATCATGGTATCGAAAAACTGCCCGTGGGTCACTCCTGGACTGAACTGGCACAATCTGTCATTTCGACTATAAATACGGATTTGACAGATCTATCCACTCTCACCTATGTGCATGCCCTCTTATTGGAAGGCGGGTGCGGGTATAACCCCATTATGACAAAAAGTATCGAAATAATAAGCATGTGGGGCGCTATTTCGTAATACTTTCTTTCTCTTTTTTTTCGGTATGACGCTCCGCGAGCAAGGGGCGATAGAAGCAAGTGGGCTGTGGTGATGTCAGAATTTGCACCTATTTGTATCTATTTAGTGATCAGTCCGCTAGTTTCTTTGATCCCACTCGGTCTTCCTTTTCCATTTGCTTCCAATAGTTCGACTTATCCAGAAAAATTGTCGGCCTACGAATGTGGTTTCGATCCTTCCGGTGATGCCAGAAGTCGTTTCGATATACGATTTTATCTTGTTTCAATTTTATTTATTATCCTTGATCCGGAAGTAACCTTTTTCTTTCCTTGGGCAGTACCTCCCAACAAGATTGATCCGTTTGGATTTTGGTCCATGATGGCCTTTTTATTGATTTTGACGATTGGATCTCTCTATGAATGGAAAAGGGGTGCTTCGGATCGGGAGTAATCACTAGTGATAGGGAAAAAATCGGGGGGAAGGACAAAGGAAAGAGCGATGCCTACATTAAATCAATTGATTCGTCATGGTAGAGAAGAAAAACGGCGCACGGACCGTACTCGAGCTTCGGATCAATGTCCCCAGAAGCAAGGAGTACGCCCGCGTGTTTCAACGAGAACACCGAAAAAACCTAATTCAGCTCCACGTAAGATAGCCAAAGTACGGTTGAGCAATCGACATGATATATTTGCTCACATTCCAGGCGAAGGTCATAATTTGCAGGAACATTCTATGGTGTTAATAAGAGGAGGTAGAGTAAAGGATTCGCCAGGTGTGAAATCCCATTGTATTCGAGGAGTCAAGGATTTGCTGGGAATTCCGGATCGAAGAAGAGGCAGATCAAAATATGGTGCGGAAAAACCCAAATCGATATGAATGGAAGATGCCTCTGGAACTTGTTTTTCTCGGTCAGTCGAGGGAACAACCACAACGTTACGCCCAAAAATCCCATTTCTTTCTCTTTTCCAACCAACAGGGGAATTCTTCTATATTCTGTTGGTGTGAAGTGAGTTTTCAATTGCCTTTCAAAGATGGGAGCTGCAGATTGACCTTGAACCAATGCTGGAATTCTCTACTATTAAATGAGTGAGTTGGTCCCCAAGCCTTAGGCTTGTATCTTTGTTTCGCTATCAATCTCGTTTTCCAGGTTCAGTTAATAGATCATCCATAGTGAAAGAGCATACTAAAGAATGAATTGAATTCGTCTTCCATGGCAGATGCAAGATAACAGATAGGCGACCAACATAGGTATATTTCCTCGATTCGCCAGGAGGAGTCTCACACTAGTTCTGGCTTTTCTTAAGGGGCTTAGCATTGCATTTAAGGTTTTTCTTCCTTTCTCGAGCGCTATAGATGGGTTCGAAACCCTCATAGCAATGAAAAGGGTAATTGGCGCGTTCTTTCTTCGAGAAATGGTTGAATAATTGAGTAATGGAATGGTTGAGTGCAGAGTAGCCTTTCGAGCTTCTCTTTTTGGATTTTTCCGACAGACGATGCCCAAGCTAGCTTGGTAAGTCATATCACGGTTTTGCACAGATCTGTATGAATCATTGGATGCGAACGCAAGGAGATTGTCTTGGCGAGACAGACGTAAAGGGAAAGGACTCGTCCTATTTCGCTAATGGTGAGCTAGCGGTGACTCACTGATGATCCGATTCGTCTGTTTAGAGAGAGGTATCTTCCCGCCCTTTTATTAGATCAGCGCATGATTGAAATGGGGTCTTTTAGCGATCATCATATTGGCCTCACATCGCAAGCACTTCATACAAAGTCTAGAAAGAAGGGGGCACGGCACGACGTCCGCTCTAGAAGCTGCAGAAAGAAATCTAAATCTTAGTATTACGGAAAGGCTCCTATTGCGAGATATTGGTTGTATTGGTATCTTGCCCTATCTATCCCGGTAGAAAAGGCTGGAAATAGGGCCTTATCGTGTCTCCTGCACGCGGGCAGGAATAAGTCTCTTCGAAAAGGTTCTATCAGTCGAGAGCGAAAGGGAAAAGCCCTCTCTCTAAAAGGGAAGCTTAACGGCATTGTTACGGAGATAGATAGATTCAAGGATTAGTCAGTGTCGGTAGCTGCAAAGAATAAGTAAGGATAGAAAGATTCAAGTTCTCCCAGGAAAAAGAGACTTTTGTCGATTCTCCGATGTCGGGTAATCACAAACTAGTCTGTTTCCTGTGCTATTAAGAATCAGGAATAGCAGACTTAGAGGAGGTATCTTAGCTTTAAAACGGAATTAAAGAATTCTAGAAAGCGGTCAGTAGTTACTCTCCTTTAGCTTCACTCCTAGCTGTGCTGATCTATCTGGCAGTTCACTACGCGCCGAATGATTCTTTGCTATTTCCTCTCTCTCTTCTCGATATGCCTGAAAAAAAGAGTTCCTCATAACAAGATTATGATTTGGGGTTTCATCAGACGGGATCAAAGATTGCGAGATTCGCCAATCATAGGTAAGCGTGTTAAGGGTCGAGTAATTTAGAATACCTTTTCTTTTCGCATATCTAATAAGATCTGCTTGTACTGGGGATTGGCTTAGCAGGAAGATTAAGATTGGATATGATTTTAATCGAGGAAATCTGTTCTTACTTTAGAGTGAATAGTGAAGTGAAGATGGACTGACTAAGACTAAGCGCTTTCCTGAAAGGAAGGAGCAATAGTTGCATCGTAGAATAAGGAAGATCCGCTGCTAGCCTTCTTGGAAGCTAGAAAGAAAGCTACCCTTCCTCCCTGTAGCTATCTAAGGTTTGTCCTTTTGTAACCTATCTGTTTTCTCTATCGGCTAAAGCATGAAGGAGCTGTTACATAATAAGGTCTTAAAGAATCATCTGTTAAAACCTATTCTCCGCATGCCATGTCTGTGCTTTACTGCCTTACTTGACTCTAGCATTTTCATGATTCTAGCGAAAGTTCCCCGAGGGAATGAGCAGTAGTCCAAGTGAGTTGGTGAGGTAATAAAGCAGGTCAGACAGTAATCATAGGCAAGGATCCCAATCTTTTCAAAGAAAGGTAAGCCTTTGAAAAGAATCAATAAAGGCGAAAGGTAAGTAGTCGTAGCTGCACAAGAAGCGGTAAGAGCAAAAAGCAGTAGTTGGCCGATAAGAGTAGCTTTAGAGATAGGGGGAGTAAGGTGCAAGCATATAGGTCAGAAGACGGGTTAGAGCAGGAAGTGGTAAGGGAGCAGGCCAAATAAGGCAAGCATAGGCAAGCAAGCAGTGATCTCGGGTAAAGTAGTCAGAAGGGTTCGCTAAGAAGACAGGTCAAACTTTTGGCTTGCTACAAGCTAGGCTCAGGGACTGCAGTCAGCCGCTTCCCCTGTAGTCGTCAGCTCGTTCTTGACAGATCCGATCGGGTGTTCATAATCTGGAGTAAAAGGATTCGAACCTTTGCATGCCGGTACCAAAAACCGATGCCTTACCACTTGGCTATACTCCATACGGCCTGTTTTGGACGATAGAACGGAGAGAGGGGGAAAGGAGAAGCAGGGCTCGAAGAACGAGCCGAGCCGTGCAAGAACGCGGGGATATAGCAAGTAAGCAGCAAGGTTCTCCCTTTAGCCTTTAGGACCGACTACAACAAGCTCGCGACTCTAATAGAAAGAAAGAGTAAGCTCTCTGCTCTATTTGCTTGCAATGCTATATCTATCAAAGTTGGCGAACGCTTCTTTAACCTTAGACTCGTTACGCTGTTCGAATGAACTTGTTGGCTCCGCGTCCACCGAAAGTCGTACACCTTCGTCACCGTCAGCATTTGGTACTCTCTCGATAGCTTCAATAGTTCACTGAAAGCTTTTGGTGTAATTGTAATGAACCGCAAGCCCTTCAGAAAGAAAGACATAATAAAAAAGAAAGGCTTGGTTGCGGGAACTGACGGTGACGAAGGTTACCGGGCCGATACGGCCGGTTACCGGGAACCGCAAGGTTGCAAGGTTCCCGGGAAACAACGGTTCCCTTTGTAAAGTAGGCTTTTTGATAACTAATTAGAGTTGACATGAAATGGATCACGGAAGAAGACGTTTCCGATGAATGAATGATTCAATCCCCTCCCACTCACACGGGTTCTTCTATTGAAGGGCTTCCCCCTCTTCTATGTGAGGTGGGGCGTACGTAAGAGCGGAACCTAGATCGAACGCGGAGCGCCGGCTCCCGGCTGCCGATACTGTTACCATGCTTACCAGCTCTTACCATTGCCGCCTATAGATATAGATGGGAGGTAGGCGAAGGTAGCTTGCTTCTCTTCTCCTAGGCTACCTGCACATCTTATTCGCGAAGAAAAGGCAGCGAGCGGTTCTTCGCTTAGTAGAGCTACCGGCCGCCGGACGACGACCGCTTCTTGTTCTCGCCCAGCCGTTTCTTTTGATTTTATTATTATTTAGAATCCTAGACTAAAGAAGAAGCTCCTGAATCAGCGCAGGGCCAAATCAGCAGCAGGAGAACTGTACTAACCTGCCGCCGGTGACTTTCTCAGGGCTCCGCAGGAGAAGAAAGAAGGTCCGAGTCAAATTTCTAATGAAGCGAAGGTCCCCTTACTCCCTATTCTCTCTTAAAGCTTTATAAAGCTCCGCGAGAAAGGGTTGGTTAAGAACTATTGACTGTAAACCATAGCAGTTACACTCACTCAATGGAAATGTTCGCCTTTGGAATGAAGATGGATGAGCAGGCACTTGAGCCTGGAACTGATGAAATTCGGGGGAAACATGGAACCGGTCAGTATACTGGGGGGGCGAGACATGACCGCGACTTAAGATTCAAGTACCGTCGAAAAGACTAAAGGAACGGGGGGAATGACTACCTGTAATAAAGCACAGGCTAATACGAGCCGACCAGAAGAAGCAAGGCTTAGATTACCAGATCCTGGACACAATCTTCCTAGAGATGGAGAGCCCCTTGCCTCGCCTTTTCTAGGTTTTTTTCTGAGTGTTAAAACGGGTAGATTTTTCATTTACCAATGAATTGGATCCGCCCCGATTCGATCAATAATGGGATTCTTGGCTAGAAGAAAGGTTCTGTGACATGGACGCCCAGCCCAACTCGATCGGTCGGTTGGCTCACCTAACAGATGATGAGATTCTCGATCGATTTGATCGAATTTTGAAAACTCTTTTTCACTATTCAGAACAGTAGAGCTTTCGATCAAGATGTTCTCGCCTCCCCCGTTTGGGCTCTCGCTCGAATCGGAACTTTTATGCGTTGGTAGGCTTTCGACTCAATCTAATAGCCTACCTATCGGGCGCCAATAAAAGAGAAAGTTTTCGCATGGGCTCATCATCTGATGCAGAACTTATTTCATAACCACCATCCATCACCAATCACATTCCATATCCCACTTCAAACTTTTCGATTCCTCGGGTAGTCTCCTCTATAAAATAAAGGCATTCCAGCTTCAGAGGCAGGTGAGCCGGGTCAGGAAGGAGTTTGACTGCTGGGATGGGATCGGATCCTATTCGAAGTACTCCACCACGAAAAAGAATCTTCGGGTTGGATAGGCAGTAGAGATAGGAGTTCGGGCGGGCTTTCAAGACAGAGATGCACTACTCCATCTGGAAAGGGCTTTCCCTCGAAGACCAGAAGGGAGTCAAAAAATGAATAGAAAAAATCCCTTCCCGGCCGACGGGACTCTACGTCTGGGTCTTATTCCATCTCAAACTCGGATTAGGAAGAGTGCCCTTTTTCTACAGATCAATCATAATAAACAATACAAGAAAAGAAATGGATTCTCCTGCCGGCGAGAAAGGAAAGGAAAAAAGGGGGAGATAGGGAAGAGGAGATTAAGGATAGATAGTCACTCCACTCCATAGATAGTGAACACAGATTTTTGTTTCATTTTCAATTCCTTTCAGGTCAAAAACGCGGACTGCTGGTGGGGCTGTGCCCATTCTCCCTCTTCTTCCGCTTTACAACCGGAATAAGGAATCACCCTACCTGTCGATGAAAAAATGGGATTTTAGAGGCGACCAACGGAAGCTCGACTGAAAGGAGAGGAGCGAAAGGCTAGCGGATCAGAAAGATTTTGTTGGAATGTCCTACTCCTGCCTGAGCTTTCCGATCAACCAATCCCCTATTTCAGGGACATCTCTGTTTAGGTAGGGCCAGGGATCTCTGATTAGTCGAATGAGCCCATCCCTCTGGCCTATCATTTATTGGTCGATCCGGCTGGCGGCTCCTGCATCTCCTGCGTCTCCATGGGGGCCCTTCATACAAGTTTGCTGCTAGGAGCCCCTCTAGTCGAATCAATAATCAATAGAAGTCCCAATAGAAGTTTACTGACCCGGCTCGTCAATCGACGATCTACTGCTCCCTCTTAGTTGCAGATGCCCATGCTTTGATTCGAAAGCCCTAGCCAGTGATGAATCCCCAGTAAGATCGGAGTATTGAATTCCTCCTCCCTTCACCAGTTTGAACCCGTCCCAGCAACGAACACCTTCCTACTGAAAGGTGAGGCTCTGCCCTTCCCCTAGAATCCACTCCGGGTCGGAGGAGCAGCTAGTCCAACTTCTTGAGCAGCCGAGATATTGAACAACGAACATTTGATTGAATTCCTTGCCAAACCCTGGGATGAGAGGGAAGGTCGATTTGACTCGAATCCTGGACCTGATCTTTAATCCTACACCGGTTAATGACGCGATGGGAGAAGTTTTGATTATTTCATTTTTTCATCAATGATGGCCCAGGAGAGGTTTGAAGATACTCGACTGTAAAGGAGAGGCTCGTCCATGCCCAATCCCAATGGACAAACCTTCGATCCGCCCTTAGCTCTATAATCCACCCGTCTTCCCCAGTCCCTGAAAGCCCTCCTCTCCTGGGCCTAGCCCTCTTTCTCAAAAAGAGTCTTAAGTTCAGCGGCTTTCATCGTTGACGAACACCTGCGCTAATAAGACAAAGAAGTGGGGAGTCTATGCCTTGAATGAATCAGTAACAACGGATTAGTGGAATGAGGGATCAAGAGACGGATAGGGGGGGAATAGCCTATCAATCATTGGTGGACCTTCCCTTGAACGGTCACGGAGCTCTCAACTGAGTTGTTTAGGTTCTGGAATTCCATCTCTAGTTGGGGGTTTCGGTTCGAAGGTTAAAAAATGTGGTGCGGGTTCATCTCTCTCGACCAGTTCAGGCTTTCCTTTGGAAAGGGTGATCGAGGGGACCCAGACTTTAGATCTCTTCTCTATGGTGGGAGGTTTTTTTCGTATCAAGAGTGTGTTGGGGAGGCCAGGGAAGACGGATTGGATCGAGGGGCGATGCCTATGCCTCTTCTTTATCGATAGAATTCCCATCATTTGCAGTCTACGGCGAAGGAGACAAGGGCGAGGCACCGAACATGTTCTATCCTCAACCTCCATCCGTCATTAGTAATCTCAATCCGCTGTTCCTATTCACTAGTACACTGCGCGCTACAACTAGCAGCCCCTTTACTAGTAAGGGAAAACGCTAGCGCGCAACGGCTGAAAAGCCAGCAACCTGTTAGGAGTAGGTTTTGGCTTTCCCCTTTTTTATTATTAGTAAGAAAGGTTTGGAACCCTATACAAGACAAGACAAGGGGCTGCTTGCTGCTCGCCTCTATCTTTAAAGGGGCTTATGCACTCTACTCGCTGCCTACTCCACTCGTTATCACTAAACGACGAAGCCAAGAGCGGAAGGAGGGACTTGAACCCTCAACCTCAGCCTTGGCAAGGCTATGCTCTACCATTAAGCTATTTCCGCCAGCTACGGTAGTGGCGAAGCACTACTGAGCAATTCACGTATCACTTGATACGGACGACTTCTATTTTTCCGCCGGACCACACTCTTGACCCCCGATCGAGCTACGAGCACGAGTAGGTAGGCGGCTAGGGGGGGAGAGGCGGCTGGGCTGGGAAGGAAGGGTTCCCCCTTCTTTTTGCTTCGCGTCAGATGAGATGATGATTAGTGGGTCAGGTCCAGTGTGTGCTCTTGATCACAATCACTAAAGGGGCGGGCTGGCTGGGCTGCTTTTTCAATCAATCTCCGGCCGTTCAGTGCCGCTATTGGTGCGAGTTGTAAGGAATCTTGGTCTCGAGTCGAGCTGGGGCTTTTTTCATTCTCGTAACGGGAGTGAGTGCACCGCAAGACCAGACAAGTTACTCCTTCGCCTCGCAGCGGCGGCATCTGTCTTTTAAGTGAAGTAATTACCTAAGACGGCTCCTCTTATTCTACGATAATCCAAGCAGCAGCTCCACAAGTCCGCTCGGAACCAGTCGATTCCTGAGCCATTCGTTCTCCCCTCTCGGTTGGCCTTTGCCAGCCACTAGAGCAAGTAAGAGAACAAGAGACTCTTCATGAACTTCAAGAACCGCAGATTTTGACCGGATTGTACACCTTTGTGTCTGGCTATGTATATGGATGTGCATAAAGAAGGGACGGGACATCTCTCTCCTTTGGGGGGGAAGAGAGAGGGAATAAGCTGCAGCGGCACCTCACGAACTTCTTACTGGGGCAGCACCATCCTATAGCATTTGCGAGTGTTTGAATGCACGTGTTTTGTTTTCATATTCCTGCGCAGTTAAGAAATTGTCCCCAAAGAAACCACTTGTGTCTTTCTTGGATATGCTCAGTCCGGGTATAGATGCTATGACGTGAAATCCAAGAGACTCGATGTATCCTTGAATGTTCTCTTTAATGGGGTCGCCTCATATTTTCCTTAACCTAATGTTTCAGCCCCGGGGGAGAATGGTGATGGAGATGTATTGCGGCCTTCTCCTGTTCATCAACTCGAACCTCATTCTTCTGCAGTTGATGTTACGGATCAGCCTCACTCTTCAGGCCAGCATCTTCTGCCGATTGTCAGCCTGTTCAGCTGACCTCAGAGGATTCCAATCACCCGGCACAGCATGTTTATTCTCGGCGGCGATTACAGTCTGTTTCCCAGGGTAAGACTACTCCAGAAGATCAGCAGTCTAACCCAGTTGCTTCCCTGCCAGTCGCTTCCTCAGATTCTGGATCCCTCTCTCAGGTTTGTCGATCCTCTCAAGTTTCTTATTGAAGTATTTTTGTCTTATCTTATGTCCCCAAAACATCGAGCTTACCTCATGTCAGTTCAATCTTCTCATGAACCTGAATTATTTGCTGAAGCCTTCAATCATTCTTGCTGGAGAAATGCTATGCAGGAAGAAATCAATGCCCAGGAAAAAAAAGAATAAGACTTAGTCTCATTGCCTGCAGGGAAACAAGCCATTGGCTGCAAGTGGATTTACCAAGATCAAGCATAAAGCAGATGGCTCGATAGAGAGATACAAAGCTAGATTAGTAGCTAAAGGCTTCCGTTAGGAAGTTGAGTCGAACCCCGATAGGGAAAACATTTGCCCCAGGTTGCTAAGCTAAAATGACCACCATTCGTGGCATTCTTGCTTTGGCTGCAATCAAGAAGTGGCCCTTATTTCAACTTGACGTGAAGAATGCCTTTCAACAACATAAGGGAAGGGGGGATTCGCAAGAATAAGTTTCTATTCAGCCTCCTCCAACTCCAGGCTTCTCTTCTCCTAGGAATCCTAACTTGGTATGCAAGCTCAAGAAAGCGATTTACGTTACGGCCTCTGACAACTAAAGCAGGCCCCCTTCAACGCTCTTGGTGCCTGCTTTCAGAAATTTAGCTCGTTTCTCACTGCTTTATTTTTGAAAAAGGGTTCCCCGTGCGGATTCTTCCATGTTTGTTTGTCGACGTCATGGTCGTTGCCTCATTCTTCTTTTATATGTTGACGACAACATTCTCACCGGGAATGATTCTTCTCTTTTATTCGATTTCATCAAGGAGCTTGGCAACCAATTTGTCTCTTTCATCCGCTGCATTACTTTCTCGGCATGGAGGTATCTCGCTCCACCTCTGGACTTCGTCTAACCCAAACAAAGTATACTCTTGAATTCTTATCTTGTCCATCCTGCCCTGCGCTACGCCTATATCTCCGGGTGCCAAGCTATCCGCCCCTACTCAACTAAAATAAAGGAAGGCAGGCTGCCCTGACGACCGACGCTCTACCTCGGGCTTTTGTTCTTGGTCGGAATCTCATTTCCTGGAGCGCTAAGAAGCAGCCCCTTACTCACCTCTTAATCTATAAAAAAAGCCCTATTAGTAAAGCTTTGAAGCAAGCTGCTAGAAGTAGCGCGCTAGCATTTTACTAATATAATAGAAAGTCAAGGCTCTTCTCATCGAGAGTAGGTTCTTTTCAGCGTTGTTTGTTATGAGTTGTATGGGACCAGAATTTCAGTGAAGGGGCTGTCACATTGTGGGGAAACCGACTCCAGTTGGGCATGACACCAATTGAGTATTGATGGGGATCTTAGCAAAAACCAATCATGTTGTCTTTTAGACAGTCACCCCTCACACCCACCCCCAGATACTGGTTTTGTTTTGTGAAGCTAATTGCTTTTCCTTTTGTAATTTTTCATTGTTGTATAGTCTTGTTGCATTGCCTTTTAAGATTCAAAATGGAATTCTAATGTTGTACCTAGCTCAATGTCCGCCAAGTTATTTGACTCTCTTCCCTTAGCCAAAGGATATTTCCTAAATTGACATTTTTATTGCAGTATTGAGATATACAAGCATAACAAAGAAGAAAGAATAGCTAGAACGTGGGGTACAACCGCACCAGGATTGCCATATGTCGAGGTTTTTCAAAGCCAGCTGGAAATTGGCTCATAGGTAGAGATCTGGAAGTGCTAAAGCCTATCAAATAGAATGATGGGCTTGATCACTACAGGCTCTTTCCCCAACAACTCCGGAAGGAATTTGATAGGCGTCAGGCTGATGCAGTTTTTGCATTTCAGTGTTGGAACCCTGTGCATAATGGGCATGCCTTATTGATGAATGATACACGCAGGCGACTTTTGGAAATGGGTTACAAGAATCCAATTCTACTGCTTCATCCTTTAGGAGGTTTCAAAAAGGCTGATGATGTGCCTTTGGATGTTCGGATGGAACAACACAGCAAGGTTATTTTTATCAATTTCCTCTATATAGCCTTTGATAATGATGATCTGATGAGCCATGCTGTGATAACAAATATTTTTTCACCCTAGGAAAAGAAAATCGATGCCATTCTTTTTGTTTTTCATTTCTCTAAAATGAGTCTATTTGCTGTGGAATGGGTGTTCATGGATTTGTTTTCAAACAGGTTCTAGAAGATGGAGTTCTTGACCCTGAGACTACCATTGTTGCCATATTCCCATCACCTATGCATTATGCAGGTCCAACTGAAGTACAGTGGCACGCCAAGGCACGGATAAATGCAGGTGCTAATTTTTACATAGTAGGTCGTGATTCTGCTGGTATGGGTCACCCAACATAGAAGAGATATTTTTTTATATGACCCTGATCATGGAAAGAAGGTGCTAAGCACGGCTCCTGGCCTGGAGAAGTTCAATATTTTGCCATTTAGGGCAGGTATCATAGCTTCTTGCCTCGACTGTCGAAGCTCTTTTTCTCCTCTATTTTTTGTCTCTCCTGATTTTCTTGCTTATAATTTATTATCTTCCAAGGCCAGAAAAAAAAACTCCATCTTCTATTCCGATTATAGTGCATTAATTACTCTACAAGATATTCCAGACTTGCACAAACACCAACAAACACAACGGTCTTATTTAAATTTGAATACTCGATGGTTACTCAAGCAGTTCTAGAATTTTGAAAATCACCATTCTAGAGATGGTCTACATTCGTTTTTAAATTCTAGCGACCTTGGCTGTGGACTAGGTAAATGATGTTTTCACATAAGTTCCTTTAATAATGAAATAGCTCGTGATAGATGGCCGGTCATTACATAGTACAACACTATCAGTGATCTCTCTTGAAATTAATGAGAGTGGGAATTTTTTTAAGTGATCATGTTTTAGTATGTTTTAAAATTGGAAGAATAAATGAAATGTTACATAACATGGCAAGCTACGAAATATCTGAAGCTAATTCTAAGCTTGATGTAGAAACTTGCTGCAGCTGCTGCTAATTTGGACTAGGCAAAAGAGGGTAAGAAACTAAACATTTTGAGGACAGCACATAAAACAATTGGTTCCCAAACAATGCAGAGCAAGTAGATGCTCTTACAAGACTGGGCTAGGTCTAGTACATGAGATGCCATTGTTTACTGTTTTTCTTCCACTTTGATATGTCTGTTCATATCTAACCTCAATGTGGTGGTTATTACGTCTTTACTTTTGAGAGTTTGTAATGTATTTGCTGGGTTTAAGTTCTGTGGCATAAGAGGTGATGGAATTCTGATGTTTTAAATACAAGGTTCATGCATTCTTCCTTTTAATGTTTTCCCCACAATGAAGCCATTAAATAATCTTTTGTCATTATATTGTGCAGGTGGCAGCATACGACACTGTGGCAAAGAAGATGGCATTTTTTGATCCATCTCGTGCTATTTCATAGCCTCTTCATCTCTGGAACCAAAGTAGGAACAGTATCTGATTCCCTGGTTATCTCAGCAGGCTCCATGGATCTGAAAGGAGTCATTAACTATAAGATAGCCTCGAATAGTTCAAAATTCTTGCATAGATCCTGGTCTATAATTTTTCTCCATAAGTGGGTTATATTGGGCTGTTTGGGTCAGAAAGTCCCAGGTTATACTTTTGGCTAAGAGCTACCTGCAACTCTAGTGTGGTAAATCTACATATTTATTCTCATGTGCCGTGATTGGTGTTATAGTTCAGTAAGGCATACCTAGGATGTAGTATTGAAGAAACCAATGGGATGTGATGATTTAAGCATTTCAAGTTCAATTAACATTGGCAAAGAATATAACAGCGAATAAGAAAATCTGTTTTATGTCATAGTAAGACCTTTTTTTAAGAAAACAAAGGAAAAGGCTAGCGCTGCCAATTATGTGTGTCCTTTAGTCTAGGGTAATGTGGCATTGGGTACACTTTCCTGCATGTTCTTTTTGCTTCTTATTGTACAATTATCATATCACATGGTTTCATAAAGTTGGTGTTCAAGGTGTTGAAGTTTCCTTTTATGAACCTTCTCCTTCTCCCTAGAATTGTTACGAGGAGCAAAAGAGTACTTGGCTATTTTTCTGAGGAATGAGCTTGTGAATGTTGAAGATTTTATATCTAAATGGTGTTGGAAACAATCATGTCATATAAACAACCTATATGGTTTAGGGTATGCTCATTGTTTTGTTGCAGATGCGGACTTATGCAAGAAAGGGCTACGAACCCTCCAGATGGTTTTTTGTGCCCTGCTGGCGGTTGGGAAGTCCTTGTCAAATATTATGAGAGCTTGCAGGCAGAAGAGGCAACACAGAAGCCAGCTGTTTTATCTGCTTAAATCTATGATTTATTACCAGAATTTCATGCAAGTTAGTTCAAGCAAAAGAAAGAGTTTGACTTTGACCCTTGGTGGTTGGGTTTCAATTTTGAACTAGGTTGTGTTTGGTATGAATGTAAAATATTGAATTATTTGTTATTCATTTTTAAGACAATTATTTATACGCAAGAAAAACTTTTTAGGGGTGCCAAATATATAACAAAGAAAGTGGTTTTCTCACATCCAGTATTGACCTCGTGTTCTATTTTTGCACGGGTTTCAAAAATTACCTTGAAGGCGTGGTTGGTATCATCCTCTCAGCTTGAGCTATAGCTCGGTCGCTAATGTGTGTGCTTGTGTGGGTTTTGTGTGTCTTTTCTTAATTTGAGTGGATTCTATTGAGAAACACCACTGTACAAGTACAAAACAAACATGCAGCCAAGTTTGTTACGGATCCCCCAAGGGGCGTGTCTAACTACCTCATAGATAGCATCCACAAGACACTGAATTAGCCTAGAAATGGATGCATCTTATTGCTATCTCTCATGACCTTTTGGTCTCCGGTTTCACTGGAAAATTGGAAGGTCACAAACCGCCCTCTACAGTTGCAAATGTGAAAGGGTGCTAAAGCAGGATCCGTGACTATGAAAAATGACTGCTCAATCGAAACTTGAGTCATCTTGGAGTAAGTCAAGCCACATACTCAACAACGTCTCTGTCTGAACTGTGAAATCCCTAAATCGAAACACACTAGAATAACTTCAAACACTGGATCTGCAGATCTACGTGTATTCAAAAATTCTGGTCTTCTTCAATCAGGTTCTCAACCCAATCAGGGAACTTCCAAAGACCAAACGATTTAATCCCAAACTATTTCTGGCGGAACCTTCCGAGTTTTTTTTAGAGAAAAATCACGCTGAATTTTTGCGATATTTTGAAACTTCTTGTTTCAAAGCGGCGAAACCTCGAGATACTTTTCACTTGTCTTCTGCGAGTCGGAGACCTTACTTCTGCGACTACTCGAGACTTGCAAAAGTCAACCTTATCTCGACAAAATCTCCTTAAAGTCTCCTCTATCTCAGAGTCTATTCTAAAATAAAAAAAGAATCCACCAATAGCCCTAGAATAGATTGAGTTACATAGTGCCGCCCAGATTTGGAACCCACTTTTTAGAAGTTCATATGCACGCATGCATGTGTCATCACCTCATTGGTCGGAGGTCCAAGGGGTCCATAGAAAAAAATCTTATTCTTTTTATTTTTATATTTCTATTATTTTTCTTAGAAGAGAGAAAGAGTAGAAACAAAGGGTACGCTCTCTAGAAGATTTGCTCGGGGCTGTTCACTTTCACTTGGTCGCCTGGTATCTTGAAACCTCTTTGCTTGCGGGGGCAGGAGTGGAAACGTCTGAGAGAGCGCTTCGCGAAAGAATCGTGTGGCGTGGTGAAAGGTTTCCCGTTGGGGTTTCCGGCCCCCTTGGTCTTCACCTAATTTTTGAAGAGGGGAGGTGAGTTGATACTCAACTCTCTCTCTCGCGCCTTTATTCAGCTTGTTCCTGTTCGTCTATTCGGGACGGGGCAGGCAGCCCACATACATGAAGAGAAGAAGAGAGGGGGGGGTTCCTTGATATTAAGGTGTCAAGGCGGTCGAAGAAGGCCACAAGTGGAAGCAACCGATGCTTTGGTCATTCTCTTACAGAGCCTTGCTGCTAGTCCGTGCTTGCTGTCATGCTGGCAAAAGCAGGTGTTTCGGCCGGTTTTACCTACTATTGGATTTGAACCAATGACTCTCGCCGTATGAAAGCGATACTCTAACCGCTGAGTTAAGTAGGTCAAGCTGAGTCAAGTCAGAGAAAATAGACCCCTATAAGATAAGAGAAAGCCGCGCAACCAGAGTTCCCCAACCTTGTATAGGTTGGGGGCGGAGCGCTAAGAAAGAGAAAGCGTTATCACTATACGAAATGAAGCAGCAGCTAGCACGCTAAGATCAACCACTTGGAGAACGTGGAGCCTTTCTTTCTCGGTCGTCTGTCTTAATAGTTGTGGATTCCGATTCATGCGGTCGTTCTCTACTGCATTGGTCTTTTCACTCCCCACTCTCAACCATAACAAAATGTTTCCACTATATCTCTCAGGAGTAGTCAAAGGAAGTACGGCGGGTCCGAGTAAGAAAAAATTCACTAAGAACTAGGGCATACAACAATGGATCAATTCATTCAACAAGATCCGTTCGGATCGGACCAGGATGAATGGGATTGGTCTGACCTCTCGCTCAGATGGTTGACTCCCGCCGCCGACAGATGTCCCATGCCACGTTTCGTGAACAGCTATGCCCGAGAATGAATGAATTGTGATATAGCGCCGAATAAGCCACTGCTCTATTCCCGACTCGAAATCTATAAAGGACTTTAAGGGAGAGAAAATAGGGGGCCCTACACCATACATCCTGCTGCCTCGGGACGACTGCACGTTACATCATAGCAGCACGACCAAATAAAGGCGGAAACCCCTTGTATAGGTTGGGCGTTCCTGCGCACCCGGCATCCTGCAAGAAAAGGCCCCTTACTATAGAACAAGCAACGGATTGAGCTGCGCGAAAGCCGTTGCTCGTTAGCGCATCCGTTTTCAATAAGGACGTTTAGGCTTTACTAATAAGATAGAAAGGGCTTTTTCAGCTTACTCTGCTACAGCGGACCGTTAACAGGGTGCCGCGGTTTGTGGGCTTGAAGGACTTAGCGCCGTGACAAGTGGTATCAGAGCCAAAGGTTAGGCCAAGCCATCGCTAGTGGGAAGAAACCGTAGGCTAGTGCCGTCGAAGAGGCTCGACGGAGATGGTTCGAATCAAGCGAAATCAAAGGCATTCGTTGGCACCCGAGATGCTAAGGATCGAAGACTTTTTTGATATGGAGCGGCTTGTCGGACTACGTCCGAGGAGACGTCGGTGAATACGGCTGCCATGTATCTTGATGGTTCAGCCAAGTTCTGGGTGGCGGACCAAAAGACGTAAAGAAGGCGGAGCGTGAAGTGCAATTAGATCCATTTTGAATTTGAAGACGAGCTTCAGGCAGAATGGAGGGTTCCTGCCCGGTTGTGGTCCGACATGTTGATGAGCCTGAAGCAAACAGGCCCCATGCCGATCTTCGCTTGGGCCGGCTCCGAGGCTCTACCCTGGCTTTTCATTGGTTCCTCCCCAGGGCCCTTTATCATATCGTGCGTGCATCTTCAAGCAATCGGGGGAGGCGCCGAGTACATAGACGAGGCGGTCCCGGGAATGAAAGCCCATTCCCTCGTGCTCTGGAACTCGGTTTCACAAAAAAGGTTCAATCTTGTGAAACCGTAGCGTAGGCGAAACCTGGCAGCCCGCCCAGAGTTTGACCTTATCCGGTCCTGGTTTGAATCTTTCCTTCCTTCCCCCAGCAGCAGGCAACAACACTGGGAAGAAGACGATCAGGATCTCACGTGTGGCAGCTGTTGGAACAAAGTCCTACATCCAAGAGGTACCTACCCAGAGGAGAGAAAGGAAACTCACCACTCATTGGTGAAAGAGGAGAGAGAAAGGACCAATTGAAGGCCCCGGGGCCGGAATGCGGTAGGGTCTTCAAGCCCCACGCTCGATTCTCGAGATTCATGGGCCTAGAACTTCGATCCGAACCTTCGCATCTATTTTATCTTAGAGGATGAACCACGCCTTCGTTATCGCCCCTCGCTACTGCTCAACCTCGCTATCGTATTGATTCTTGCCGGCCCTTCCAGATTCCAATTCCTTATTGAGATCGAGATCTTGTTCCATTAGACCCAGTTCGGTCAGATCAGTTCCATAATCTAGCTTGCCCGGGCTGGGCCGGGCTTGAAGTCTTTGGTCGGGCCGGCCGTAATGAATGATCGTTGTTCGAGAACAAAACAATAAGACTTAAGGGTTTCGCTATCGCTCTTCGCCTAAAGCCGTAACTTCGTTGTTAAACCTTCGCTATCGCGAGAATATAGCGATCGAAGACGCTCAGCTGCTTCGCGTATTACGAAAGCCGTATTGCCCGAAGGGCATGCTGCAAGAGCGTGGGTGAGTGGTAAGCGTAGGAGGCGCGCCCGAAGGGGAGCGGCAGCAGTGTGGTTCCAGGTGCCGTCGCGTCATTGAGATCTGCGGGGTGGCGGGGACTTCGACTGCCTTGTATCGGGTGAAGAGAAGGGGTGGTAGGCTTAGTAGGGCTCGAACCTACAATATCACCGTTATGAGCGGTACGTTTCAACCAATTAAACTATAAGCCCCTACGGATCTCTACATGCAATTCGCTCACTTCGGGAAGAGCGGACGGAAAGAGGGGGCCTTTGCTCTATCTGCTTCTTCCTCTTCCCAGGAATGGAATGAAGAATTAGATAAAAAAAAAATGATTATCTTATTCTTTATAGATAGATATAGAATATTATATATCTATTTTTAATTATAATAACGCGACTCAAACGGGCGGAGGCTCTCTATTTGCTTGCAATGCCGGCTGTTCGCCTTTCGGAAAGGTTTCGCCTATTTGATTCAAAAGGCGCTACTAATGTAGTACAGCTAGTGTTTGTTAGTAGTACAACAGAATGCCGTTCGCCCCGCAAGCCCTTCGTATGCAAGCCCTACTGAAGTACCAAAGGCGCGCTCAGTGACTTTCGTAACCCAACTCTTTAGTAGTGAGTTTGAGAGTGGTAGGGCGACCTTCAGTATTTCAATAGTAGTTGAACAAACAAGCCCACTAATAGCTTTTTTTAGTTTTGTTTTCACTTTGGTGTAGTTGACCCTATTGACTCAAGGTTAGACCAAAAATAGACTCATGTTCATAGGAACAGGGAACCTTTCCGTAGTGGGATGTAGGCTTCAGTTGTTTTGGTACTTTTTCACCACTAGTTATTATTTCATTTAGTAGTAACCGGCTGTTCACCTAGTGTAGGCTTGCTCCGCCCAACGTGTAGCTTAACGACTGAACTCGTTGGCTACACAAGCCAGCTGATCACTTGATAGTGTTAGCCTTTGTCAACTGAAGTATCGTAGCGCCAACTGATAGCTGATAGAGCAGATAGATAGAGCGCGGCGCGGGGCCTCGTTTGAGTCGAGTCGTCGCGAGCAGAGCCGTTTGTTTCTACTGTCGTACTACGACAGTACCAAAGGCGAACGGCATTAGTACAGCTGTTAAGAATACTCTCCGATGTTGACTTTGTAAACTAATAGGCCTTGGTAACCTACCGGTTACTTTTGAATCAAAGTAGCGACGAAAGGGGGAAATAGCTCAGTCGGTTAGAGTGCTGGTCTGTCACGCCAGAAGTCGCGGGTTCGAACCCTGTTTTCCCCGCCCGATCATGCCAACCAAAAGTGGAAGAAGTCAGAGTTGGAAAAGGACGAAGTTCTACAATCAGTGGGGGTTCCCTTGAGTTCTTCATCGCGGGCCGGTCCCGAAATGATATCCTTCTCCTCGGATGATCGCGGAAATAGCGAGAGGTTGCAGTCCCCCCCCATACCATAACTCATCCAACATTCCACGTTCCCGAACGGATCCCGTTCAATATATTTCCTATGATGACTCCCCTCTAAGGTACCTGGCCTCTCAAATAGACGAGATCTCTCTATAACAGTTTTGTCATGTCAATGCCGATTGAACCAATCTTACCAGCTGCCAATTCCGGATGATGGTGCTCTATCGAAGGCAGCCGGTCGAGCCGCGGAACCTGCTCTTGGATTGGCCACCCCCCCCCCATCCTCCTCGGATAGGGACCGGCCGGAAGGAAGGAGAGAGACCGAATCAAGGCTGCTTCGGCCGAACCCACCCTTACTTCATTCAGAATAGGAGAGCAGGAAAGAGCCAAGCAAGGGTTACGAGAGCAGCAGCGGATAGGAGTAATCCAGCACTACCACCGGTTAGTGATTCAACCACGGCGAAGATTGACTCAACTGCGGTTTACGATCACTCTAAGAACGGTTCTTCCTCCAGCAGCCTATTCTTTCACAGCTTCTATGCCAAGGGCTTCGACGTCTTCTTTTAATGGGTTGCCCTGGGTTTAGTTAGCCTGCTTCCTCTCCTGGATCCAATGAGCTAGCATCAACCTGAGTTGCTTCTGCTGGTCTATCATCCGCTTCCCTGGCTGCATGCCCATTTATGGCTATCTAGTCCCAGGGAATGGAAGGTGAGAAGCATTTCAACTACAACTTCTACTATATCTCACACTGCATAGCTTGCTCTCTAACCTTTACTCGTATTTTATAACTCCTTCCTTTCGAGAGAGAAAGAAGAGGTATATTTTTACCTGCTTGCCTAAGCTTTTTTTTTTCTAGCCCTACGTAAGGCACGTGCCTAAAAAACTATCTTAATTTTGCTTTTTAACTGCCACTGTTTTTTCATTTTGAAACTCACCTGCTTACTATACTAACTTTTTTCAGATAATTAGATTAACTCATATAAAGGAACTTTCTTTCCTCCTTAAATAAGAAAAGGAAATGAAAGGAGATAACTAAAAGACTAGCCTGAATCAGACAATCAGATAAGTCCAGCCTCAGTCAAGGTAGCTTAGCCCTTTACGAAGATATAGCTTGCTTGAGCCTAAGAAAGGGAGCTGCTAGTTCTAGGGCCCTAGCGCGAAAGCCAGCCCTTGCGAGGTAGGCTAAGCTAGAAAAGTAGGGAAGTCCTTTCTTCACGCGCATGCCTTTGAGTGCTTACCTCGACCCCTAAAGAGAGAGACCCGAAAGTCAGCTTTTCACATTTAGAAAAGACATTCCGGACGAATCAATCATTAGCAGAAGGAAAGAGCGGAAAGGCCTTTTTCGATAGAAGAGAGGCTTACCTATCTTCTTCCCTTATCAGAGGGCTTTTACCCTTCCCTTTCTAGTTCTTAGTTAGAGATAAAGCATCTTAGCCTGAATCAAAGAATGTCTTTGTAGACAGAATGGAAGGATTAGGACTCTTTTCCGTAAGAGCGGGCAGGAGCAAGCAGAGACCTATTCCATATGAGCTAGCTAACCATTGAGTGAAAGCCATGTCCCTATCCTATGTTCCCAGCCCCTACCTTTCTTTCAGTATTTCAGATGGGTCCTTCCTTGCCTACTATACAAGATTTTTCCAGTTTCAATAAAGGGAAGAGCCAAGGCACCTTATAGAAAGAAAGGCAAACAACTATCACTGGTGAAGAAGAGAAGAGCACAAGGCAGAAGCGAACTTGTCAAAGCTAAGAAACAAATATAGTATATATAGAGAGAATGCATTTGATCCAGTAGGAAATTCGGCACAGATAGCACTCACTATTCGAAATCGAACTCTTAGAGTCGGAGCGTGGTAATCGACAGATTTCCCGAGCGGCTTGAAACTCTTCTCGTAGGGGTTCGCCTATCGGCTCAGAATTTACATCACGTGTGATTTTAGCTTGTAACTGGCAAGTACCGATGCTCAGAACTTTGTTACGTCGCCTTCCAGACTTCGTCCCCCTTTTCTGGGTCCACTATGAATGAATTGTCTCACACGACGCTAGCGCCCGAGCTTTAGTCAAAGACTTCTCGGCATAAGCACAATTCAATTCCTTTATCAGATTGCGCTCAGTCCCAGTTGTTGGGCTTTTGTTTTGGAGTCTTCTTCTTCCTTGCTGGTTTTTGTTTGAGCGAGCATAGTTAACGTTGGAAAAGTCCCCTAAAGGAAGCGGGACCCTAAAGAACTAAGTCTTCACCTATTCTAGCTCCTTCTACACTCATGGATTTTGCACCGCCCTAAATGCCCTCGTCAGTCTAGTCATTTTCTTCTTCTCGTTTCCACTCAAGCTACCCAAGCCAAGCCTTCTCTCCGTAACCGGATTCTTTTATTACTAAAGAGCTAGCGTGCTTAACCCAGGGGACTCTTACTCTTATATATGTAAATTCATTAGAAAGATCCGGAGCTTCTCAATTTCTCTATGTTCCTGACTGAGTTTGAGAGTTAGCTGGGTAAAAAGCCTGGCATGTGACTGATAAAGAAGAGATGTTAGGAGGTTCGGGATGATGTCCCCTTTTTGAGGTTGGACTCCGTTCAGTTGCTTCAGACCGTAAGGGAAAGACACGAAGATGCTCTTTAAATTTAAATAGGGCACTTCTTTCTATGTTCCGCTAGAGTGAATGCGGGAATGAAGGCAACTCACGGGAGATTGACTGTTAACGATTGGCTTCCAGACGCTGGAGAAGGCTAGCCCCAAAGGCTAGGTGTAGATAGGGTTTCTCACGCTCTTTAGCTCGGACTCAGGAATTCAGACTAAAAAGGATAAGAAAAATGGTTAGCTACACTGAGTCGGTAGAGGCGAGATGGCCTTTAGTTTGGTAGACCTACAGGAGGCCGGGTTGAAAGCCTGGCATGTGACTTTGTCGGGAGAGGAGAGGGTAGCAAGAAGTTTTTGTACTTTCTCCTTAGAGAGTGGAAGAAGCTTTTGCCCTTACTCCCTTCCATTGAATGGATTGGCTTATGTTACTAAGAAGGATCTTTTGTATAGCTTCGAGCTGGTCTAAGCCTGGATTGAGAGTTCGATTCTATCCCGCTGGGGAAAGGTTAAGGTAGTTTTTTCCTGCTTTGAAGCTGAAGAGAACCTGTATCGAGGAAGTTCCAACCAACAATGCTAATCCTTTCCGTACTCTTACTCTACTGTAAGTGAGTGAGGAGTAGAAGGAAAGAACTCTGTTTCCAAGCGACCTTTCCTTATTGAATTGAGTCTTGTCGCAAGATAAAGAGTTTACCTTCCGCAACTGCAATAACTAGACTTCCTTTTGACTGGTTCACTAGAGGAGTGGCAGTGGCCTGAGCCTTTTATTTTAACGAGACCTTAGATGTATTGTATGGTATGGTATGGGATTGAAGCTTATCTTCTCAATCTAGGAACTCAAACTTTGAAAAGGTTCCTAGTAAACTTAACATTAAAGAAAGCTTAGCTTATTCTCCCACTCTGGTTTTAACCGATGCATTAGCTTTTCTTTTACAAGATGTCCTGGACGCCCCTTTCTTCAAAAAAGGAGATGCATTCCATTACGGATATTCTTCAAGTCATAGCTTTAGGTGCTCCTACGTTAGATTAGACGTACATGGACGATACACTCGATACAGCCAGCGTATAGGTATAGGGAGAGATTATCAAGATCTGCAACATCATACTTGTCTCCACTCAATTTATTAACTGCCCGTTCAAGGCGACTAATCTTATCCATCAGAGGATCGGACAGCTATGCCATATTCCCCTGTACGAAAGGCTTGCGAGACTCAATCCAATTTGAACATTTTTCTACTGGCGAGGTCTAAAGGCGAACATCCACCTACTCTGATCTAAGGCTACTTAGAAAGAAAAAAAAAGGTGACCACCGCTGCGACTATAGAACCTTATAAGCCTACTACATAGGCAAGAGATCTAGGCGACCTAAAGAAAAAGAAGACCTACCTTGGCATGCTAAGACTAAGGCTACTACCCTAGATACCTATAGCCCGTCATTCGGGTCACTATAGCTGTGTCGAAGTCGACGTCAAAACCGATCTTAAAACCCTCATATCACCCTCTCTTTGAAGAGAAAAGACTTTCTCTATATCTATGCAACTAGTTCTTTCACTTGCTTCCAAATTCATCCATCTTACTTACTCAAAAGCTTTGAATATTCTACTCGAAATCTTGCTTATGCTGCTTTTTATCTCTCTTTATCTGCCTCACCGTCCAGCCTCTCTCTCTCTCTTGTTTCTAGCTTTGGGCGCCTCTGACATAAATAGCGTATATAAGATCAGGAAGGCTAGCTTTCGTTCTAACCCGATCTTATATCTCTCATCGTGAAATGGGCTACCTATCTGAATGTCGAAGATGCACCAGCCACTCCATATGACATTGGGAGAGAGTGTAATGGCACCTGATTTCATTGAATTTATGAGTGTTCACCCGAGCTTGATCTTCTATTTCTACTAGACAATCACTTGACTTTGCGAAAGACCCGGTTGAGCTCAACTAAACCAATCGACAAGAGGGAAAGAAGCCCTTGTTCTACCATTGATTCACCTTCTTCCCATGACACCGACCTATATCCCAACCAATCCAGCAAGCGAACTTGTAGGTCTGACTGGCTTGAAAGCAGGAAACTCTCATCGGAGAACGAGTTCACCCGCCATTCATTAATCGATCGCTATCAGTGAATTTGATGTCAGAGAAAGGGGTGCGTCCCCAGCCGGCGAGGAAGACTAACTATCTGATCTTTATTTACGTGATTGAGCGGGATTTTTAAAAGCACAGCACGGAATTAGATGAGTCATCATCGGCCCTGCCATGTCTTCTGTATCCACTTCTGAACCGGACACATATAGTCCATTGAATCACAGGTCAACGGAATGCGATCAGAGGCAAGCTCAACAAGCCAGCTCAGATTCAAAAGATACGTGCCGAGCCGGGGTTGATGAAAGATCACACTATAATAGAAGAGAAAGAGAATGCCACTTCACCGACGAGGAGAAAGAGTTGGATAGACAACAGCCACTCTATTGATTATCTAAGCAATTGCTGTCTTTTGAAGAGCTCTTTTTCCCCTTTCTTCAAGAAGCGAAAGCAGAAAAAGAACAAGAGCTGAACGCCACTAAGCAGCCACTTGATCGCAAGGGGGAGGATCAACTGTCAGGAGAAAAGCTGAATTTCTTCTTTCTAACAGTCTATAATCGGAGAAGTCCTCTGACAGCCCCGTTTCCAGCGGAGCAGACAGGGGAAGAGGGGTCGGAAAGCCCTTGATTTCCAGCTGAGCTGAGAACAAAGCCAGCAGCAAGCGCACTCAAGACACTAGTTTTTCTTTTGTTCCATCAGCTATCATCGGCCAGAGAATGAAAAGGAGATGAGGTGAGGAGGTCCTCAGCCTAAGGGGTCAATCGCTAAAGGGCAACGTCAACGGCATTTGAGGATCAGAATTCAAGTGCCCTTACTTCAGGTAATGGAATGCCTTCCGATACAGGTAGTCCGGCAGGAGGGGAGGGACGAGTCAAGAAAGTCGGAAGAGAAGCTGCATCTCATGAGATTGGAAGATAGGGAGTTGAAACAAAAAAGCCTTGATTGTGTTCAAGCAGGGAATACTAGAGAAGAAAGGAGGAACCAGCTGTCTCTTATGTACGCAATTTAGTTATTAGGGATTGGGGATCACATTCTTCAGAGAAAAGAAATTTCCTTACCTACTGTCCTTTCACTTCTAGCATTGAATGGGAGAAGGAGGAGCGTTAAGCCACTCAATTGCTTGTGAAATTGAGGTGAAGGATCGATAGCCTATGAAAGCAGATAAGAGGCTAGCCCCATGGACGAGGGAAAGGCGAAAACCCTATTAAGCTAGGATGAATCATCTAAGTTCACTATGGCCGGTTGGAGACACGGAATGGGGGAAGCGGGAAGGAATGAAATCAGCCAGCAAGTCGGTCTAACCAGTAACAGTAGAGATTGTTAAAAGCGAAGCCTGCGCGTAGTAAGGCCAGTAGAAAGCAAGAAAGTAGGCCAGTCTGCGTCTCTGTCTTTATAATAGTCCTCTGGGCCAGTCAGTGCTTTTTTATGGGTTATTCTCTGCTTTCTGGTTTTAAGAAGGGCTAGCAGGGGAGGTAAGAAAGAGTATAGCCCTTCGTTATATCCTTAGCTTTCCTGTATCTCTTTCTTTCCTGTCTCTGTCTCTCTATCTTCCCATTCCTTGGTTGAAGTCCTAGGAGCCAAGGCAGTAAGGAAGCCAGTCTTTGGTCTTTTAGTTTAGTAAGTCTTTCCCTTCCTCCCAGGAAGGAATCGGCTATCCGGAAAGAGCTATAAGTTAAATCCGGACTAAGGCATTCGAAGCAACGATTGAAAGAATGGGATTTGAGTCTTACTTGAAATTCTTACTTGAGTATTTCCTACTTCCGAACCAGGTATTTACTTTCTTAGGGTGGGATTGCGATCGCTTTCAGGCTTAACTAAGAACGTCTGGCTAGCTTCTCCCTCCCCGAGGAAAGAGAAACCCCGTATTTTTGGCATAACTGCTTTGAAAGCGGGGAACAACACCGTCACTTTCATACTTCCTTTCCACTCTTCCTCAAGTCAAGGTGATTCGAAGCAAGGATTGATTTACAGTCTGAACTCTAATTCAACTCTAAGAGCAAGCAAGATTTCCAGGTAGGGAAGTACTTTTAGGGTAGTACCTTCCTTTCATGGTATGGCATCTTCCTTTGTTGGATTTCCTGTTATTCGTAGATGGGACTAGCCGGCTCCTCTCTAAGCTTTGAGCAGCAACGGATTAAGGATTAGCTTCGTTCTAAGCTGCATTAGCTGAATTCTAAGCAGGAATTATTCCACTCATTCTAAGAACTACTTTCTTAGCTGCAATAGCTACACCGGCTTAAGAAGGAAGAGCGGAAGAAGCGGCTTAAGCTACTTTATTATCCCTCTCGTCTCTAAGAGCTACTTTTCACTCAAAAGCTACACCGCAACAACGAATCAACTCTTAGCTACAAGAGCGACTTTCTTCGTCCTCTCTAAAAGCAGGAAGCAAGGAAAGGGCTAGTTCTTTTGGTTAGGATGCCGCCAACAACAGACGCTCACTTCGCCCTCCCCGAGGAAAGACCTGCGGTGGCTACAACTGCTGTCAAACCTGAAAGAGCCGGGTGCTAACTTAGGAATAAAAGCAGTAGCTGCGAAGCTAGGATAGACGGGTTCATCGATCCGGGAACAAGAACCGGCGAGTGATATCCTTACTTTGAGCTTAGCAGCACCGGCTGAGGAATTAGTTTTTAGGCGGGAAAGCTAATCAGAGGAACTACTGGCATGGCAGCTATCCCTCGCTTTCTAAGAGTGGGAACTCGAATTCAACAGTCGAAATGGCTTAGCTGCAGGGAAACCCTCACATGCAGGAATTACAGTCGACAATAAATACAACAACGTCCCCGGGAGTTCCGGAAGCAGCAACGGCTTAAGAAGTAGCTGAAAAGCTAGGATTTGAGTCAAAGCCAAATCTTACTTTCAATTCATAATCGGCTTGCCCGCTCGCTTACTCCTGGTTCCTTCGTCACCCTCCCTTTCAAAACAAGGAACTTCAAAGCCAGGGTTAGTTTTTTAAGTTTGGCGGGAAAGCGAAGCGAAGAAGGAGAGTTCTTTCTTGACGTGCTACCGATCGCCGCGGCAACAAGGGAACAACGAACCGTCGACTAGCTACACCGTCGAAGACGTTCCCTAATACGAGGAACTCGGGGAGCTACTTGTTGATCCCTCGCTATCTAAGAGTGGGAGAGAGAAGAATGTAAATAGTCCAATTACGAATACTTCCTGAAAAGACTGGATTGGGAGGATTTCCTGTCCTGGTGAAACATCCTTTCCTGATGAGGAAGTTGGGATGGTATCTTCATTTCCTGGTATTTTAGTACCTTCCTGTCCTGCTTAAGCTACAGAAGCTAGCAACTCCGGATTAAGTTAAGGATTCACCGTCACGCTCGCTGCTTTGATAACCGGAAAGAGCTAAGCTATAAGTTAACTCCGGAATAAAAGCTGGTGCTTCAGAGTGAGGGTTTCTTCTTAGTTTAGGCGGGAATCAAAGGCAGGGTTGCTCTTTCTAAGCAGGAAGCTAGGATTGACTTTTAGGCTGACGGCTGTGACGCGTGGGATCGAAGTCCTGATCGTATACTAGCCCAGAACAGCACAGCCGAAGAGCTAGACCACATGGCTACCGCTCACTTACGCCCTTGGCCTTAGGGCAGGGCTTAGCTCGCTCTTGGAAGAGGGGAACGAACAGCTTTGATGAAAGACGTGCTTTCAAGCCGAAAAGAACTAACTAGCCGAAACCGCTTATGGAATCGCCTATCCGGCATGCCAGGAAGAACAATAGCTCCAATAGCTAGACCGGAAAGAACTAAAGAGTCAAAACCGGACTGTAGAAGCGGAGCGGGGAACAACTTATATAAAGGCTGACTGCCGGGTATGATCGCCGCTTTCCGAGAATGAGAAAACCGTCGAAGAGGATTGATTTTAGTTAGGCTACCGGCTGGGCGGATGGTGTTGCCGGGAACCGCTCTAGCTGCTTTCCGGATTAAGGATTAGCTGCAAGAGCTAGGATTGACTTTTTAGGTTGGGATGACGATCAACGCTTGCCGGCTTAACCGGGAACAACAGCACAGGCTACTAGCTACGCCGTCTTGGCATTAGCTGCTTTATCCCTCATCTCTCAGGTCTAATTCTTAGCTGCACTAGCTCCATTCTGAGCTTCATTCTTAGCGACTTTCCTGGTATGGTATTACCTTCGTTGGATTGCATCTTCCTTCCTGAACGCGGGGTATACTATACTACCGAGAACAAGGCTTGCCCGCTCGCCCTTGGCGGCAGGGCTTCGCTCACTTTACTGCTTAGCTACAACGGGAAAGAACAGCAGGGAATCGCCTAGCTAATACGAGGAACTCCTGCATCCCTCGTCTCTAAGAGTGGGAACTCCAATTCAACTCAAAGCTACAAGAGCGGAAGAAGCAAGACCGGATTAAGGATTCGCCTATCAGGAACTATGAGATGCCCCTCGTTTTCTCAGAAGCTACTTACTTTGATGGAAACTTCCTTCGCTCGCTGCAACTCCTTCTAAACCGGAATTAGCTCAAAGGCGAAACCGGACTTAGCTTTCAGTAGGAGTACAAGCAGAGTAGCTCTAAGGCAGGATCCTTTTCTAGGATGCCGGCTGGCACGCTTTCCTTTGCTTGGAACGTCTGGCTAGCTTCTCCCTCCCTCCCAGGGAGGAATCAGCTATCCTACTAATGCTTTGAACTCCTGGGAACTATCCCTCACTTTCTAAGAAGCTACTTTAGAGTTACTTCTCAGTCAAATCGAGGGTTGACTATTACCTGGTATTACCCGAGTTGGGATGGCTTCACTCCCTCTCCTTACAGTCGAGCATCTTTTTCCCTTGCTTTCAAAAGCAGGAACTTAGAAACTATGATTTAGAGCAGGGACTAGCTAATTACAGACTCCTGACAGCAGGAATTATTACAGTTATCTCAGAAGCTTTCAAACCGGGTAGTGAAAACCGGACTTAAAGCGGGTTTGTTCTTTGTTCTAAGTAAACTAGCCTCCTTCCTAGGAACTCAGTAAGTCGACGGGCAGGGGGGGTCTGACGATGCGGAGAGCAAACAAGAGATAGGCGTGGTTCAACAACTACATCTTCGCAAGACCAGTCTCGCAAACACGGTTCGTTAGCTCTGGGGCTACAATGCCACTCTTCCTAAGCAACATTTAGTAAGAACATCGATAGCCTGGCATTTCGTCGTATATCATACCAGCTCCCGCTTCGACATATAACTTTTCCAATTGCAAAAGGTAGCCGGGCCTAGCTTGCAATAGATCCCATAGCTTATCCTGTGCAGTTTCCGATAAGATAGAGTTACAGTAAATATTTTATATAATAAGTCAAATTGCTTATAAAATGCTATGCTTGGGATGGGGAATCAGACAGGAAAGAATCAAGAAGCTGCCTGTCAGGTAACTGATTGAATACATTGCCAGTCTCCCATTCCAATAGCTGCTAGTAGACAGAATCCAGTCAAAGTCAGCTTGCTTTTAGCATGTCACTGGTAACCTGATTGATAGGAGAGTTGCTAGTATAGCTGCCAGTACCTCTATCCTAATTGAATAGATATGCCTAGCAAGAAGAAGATAGCTGACTAGCTTGTTGATTTGAGGTGTGATCGGCATTCTATATAAGAATAGATTGAATTTATAGTCTGTCAGTGAGAGAAGCAGTGATCGAGAAAGTCCCGCCCTTAGCCAAGAGTGGACCAGGCCATATGGCGGTCCCGCAAAGCCGGTCACCGGTAGGCCTTCAAACCTCTCGCAATTTCTATTTATATTTAAGGCGAGCTGCTTGCTTATCGGCTCTTGTCACAATTGAATCAGAAGTAGCTGTAAAAAAGAAATATCGTAGTGTAGTTACAGTCAACACAGTAGCTTTAACGTGAACAGCGCTTTGTCGTATATTTCTATCTAAATAGGCTGCAACTGCGCTGAATGAGAAAGCCTTATTCCCATACAGTTTCCGAGACAAAGTCGGAACAAATTCTCTGGCCCCCGCCATTCTTCCCTCTATGGAACCAGGCAGAATCCCCAACTACGTTATAAAAGGGGTCTGGGCAATCTGCCCAATATCTTATAAAGCTGCTGCTACTTCGTCCCCTTCGTTGCCTCCTTCAATCAATCGTATTTCTGCTCGTGAAAACGGAAACGTACTTTAAGACCGAGGGAAGACAAAAAGAAAAACCAAAGGCGAGCTACTTTAATCAAAAAGAGTAGCTAGGACTCCCAATAAAGGGAGGCAGGGAAAAAAGCATTCATTTCAGTCTGCTTAGTCCGACCGCACCATTCCCCTTATCGTTCGGGCGCTACGGCCAGTAGCTCCCTCACTAAGCTTAAAGATAAAATAAGGCTAATTCAAATTAATGAATTCGATTTAGGTTAGGGAAAATCACTCCAGTCCAAGGTGAAGGTCTCTCTTATCTAGTGTTGGAAAGCCTTGGAAGAGACATTCAAAAGCTTTTCTAACCAAATAGATGAATGCCCGGGAAATAAGGCTGATGCCCGTGCCCTGCCAAGTCAAATTAGGTCGGTGTTCAATTAGTGCTCGCCCGACCACTCTTCTCTCATACTCCACCCAACACTCTGTATTTCGAAACCTCTTAATGGGGAATCACACCTTCCTTTCGCTTCTGCCGCTTTGATCTCTTGCGCCGCTGCTGGTGTTAATTACAATTCGGACGCGACTCACTGGGGGAAAATCCATTAGCATTCCTGCCAGCAAGGCAGATTTACATCGTCGGTCATTGGCGATTGCTTTCTTAGTGTGGCATCCCGCTGTCCACTGGTGATATTTGCATCTATAAAGATAGAGAGAGAGGCTAAGCTAAGCCTACGTAACGCTATGGGAACAGCTTTTTTTGTCCGCTTTCCGCTATGCCGCCACCTTGTGAAAGAAAACATCATATGTAAGTAGCATCTAGAATCCAGAGCAGCTAAGAAAATCGAGTAGCTTGCGGGCCGGTCGTCATTGCACACTAGCTTTTCAGTGGGGTAATAAAGTGTTCCGTTGGTGTTCTCAGTGCGACCTTGCTTGGTCAACAAGGGGATCAAAAGAAAGCCAGATATAGCATGTGTGCCGTGATTGACCTCTCAGTTCTTCTTTCGAAATTCTCGAAGATGATGAAGAGCTCTTATCGGCTTGAGGCTTCTTTTCAAGCTGAGTAGAAATATCGTAAGAGAAGCAAAAGAATGTTACGCCCAAAAATCCCATTTCTTTCTTGGTTGGCCTAACCCAACCGGTGATTTCCAACAAGTCTTCCCAGGGGCAGGGGGGAGCAGAGCAGATTCTTTTTTTTATTTTCATGGAGCCTATTTTCACATCTGCAATCTCTTTTTTTACCGCTCACCCGCTCTTCCTATACGCGTTTTTGGCCGTAGCATCTTTGCACACCTTCACCTCCACCTTCTTGAATTATCTCAACTCTCGCTTGGTGATTTATATGAATCAATCATTAGGTTTCGCTACGCAATTTGAGTATGGCTGGAAGGGAGTCCGCGCGATCCCGGTCTGGAAAAAGCCGAGCGAAAGTAGTCCAGAGGCCGAGAAAAAAATACAAAAGAACGGGCAGGAAAAGGTGGTGACGGGTGAAAATTCTTTTTCTGAAAAGGAGAAGGTGGTGTCCCATAAAAAAGGAGAAGGGGGGTATCTTGTCCGGTCAGATGAAAGTAATGGAAATTTTTAAATAGGTCCAGTCCAGGGGACAAATCAATAGGAAATGCCTCATTTAATTTAATAATATGCCTGACGTACCTTAGCCGTCGGTCGAGGGTCCACTTCATCCAGTCTCACCGACTGATTCTTGGTTTGCGGGGGCGGAAACCGATATTTCAAATATGTTTCCTAACCTTGCTCCAGCGGATCAAGGGGAAGACATCAGTCCCCATTCGGGTGCGGGGTCGAGCCCTTGCTCGACCGACGGCTCTATTGGCCCTGGATTTGAAGTGGAATGGCTCGACTCAGCCCTTATGAAAGGATTTAGTATCGGCTGTTCCGAGTTGGTCAAAGAATGAGATGGACTAGAGTCTACTGAGAGCGGCAAGGTATGTTGGTCAGGAACCCGCGGCTGATTCAGATACTGATAGGGGGGCTGCTGTTTACTTTGAGCCTGCTGCGCCTCTTGAAACCGCCCTGGTTGGTTGACCATCGGCAACCTCTTGGCTTATACCTCGGGGATTTCTAATGGTACTTGACTTGAAGTAGCCATATTGGCACTTATATTTTCTCTAGCCATACTAGAACTAACCTCGGAAGGTTCGTAGCCAAATGAGTCAAGTAAGGCTTGGAGATGCTCGGCAGAGGAAGAATTACTATTCACATAGAGGCTCGTATTGAGCCTACCTGTGAATAGATTATATATCTGCCCACATACCCAAATACCAGAACAGATATAAATGTTTAAACAAATAAGATAATATATATAATTCTCTGATTGATCTCGAATCGCTCTGATACCACATAGTCTCAGAGGAAAGCAGTCCATTATCTCAGCTCTGAGACTATGGCAGATTTTTCCGAACAAGGGTAAATCCGAGAACGAGCCGTGGGAAAGTCCCCATCGACCTTCAAAGCAGCATTTAACGCCTTTTTGAGATAGGTGAGAACTTTTCCTCTTTATTCAATCAAAAGAATCCTGCCTAGAAAAGGTTTCTCTGTTGTCAATCTCACTGGATCTCAGTTCGACATAAGATTCTTAAAGATTTGAATCGTCGGGAACGGAACTCTTCCATCTCTGTTCTGGTGATTCGTGGTTTTCTTCGAGAAGAATTCCCTGATAGATGAGCACATGATGTACATCACTGAGTTAGAAGAAGACCACCACTGGGTCATGCATTTGGCTGGCGCTCTGAACGATGCAAGAAAAAAAAAGGCATAAATAGAAGTCGATTCCACTTTTTTGTCCTGCTGAAAAAGCTTAGTAAACCGGTCTTCTGAATTCCCTCTGCTTTTCCCTGTTTGTTTTTTCATACAGGCAGCGTGGTTATAGTACTCAGATTGTTAGTTAGATTATCTCCTCTGATGTTACACTAAGTGATCACTGGAATCATAGATGTTTCTTCATGTTCAGCTAGTCTGTTAGTGATAGGCAATCCAGTTAGATACAAGTCAGTTCTCTTTATGTTGTAAGCCAGTAACTTTCTTTCATCAGTAGTCCTGGAAGAAGACGAAGACTCTTTCTAGGAGGTGTGAACTAAAGGTCTTTCAAGTCTTCAGGCCATAAAGTTGTTTAACGTACCGATATGTAAAGAGAAAAGACATAGGATAGGATAGTTTATTATACTTTCTCTAGCTATTTAGTTACAGCTTTCACTCAGAACTCATAGGAAAGAAACCTCCCAACACTCCTAAGTCATAACTCAATAACTCAGAAAGCTATTTTTCGCAATCCCTTTTCAGGAAGATTGAATTTAGCAGAGTGGGAATCATTAACTAATCTTGTGGAATTTTACACAAATACAGTTGGAGATCAATAAGCCAAAAGCTTTACTATAGTAAGGTCAGATTACATTACAGGAAGAGCACAGGTCAGTCTTCTTCATAAGTTCCCTCCCGTCAGGATAGGGCGAAAGTTGCTTTGTATTCAACGAGTGATTCAGAGTTGTCTTGCCTTTCTAAATTCAAGCATGTCTGTTATGCTAGTTCATCTATAGAACGTCAAGACCTTGTCTTCCGTAAGCTAGATACCCGAGAAAGTAGATTAAGGTCATACTTTTTCCTTAGAAAAAAGCCCACCCACGTCTGGTCTGGGTCATAAGTTTGTCTGCCCATTAACAACAAGAAAGCCAATTCATAGCGCAAGGAGGATAAAGGAAGGGTAGGAGCTATCCAGTAGAATGCTAGGGCACAAAAGCAAGAAGAGGACCTCGCTACACGAATTGAAAGGAAAGCTCGGACTTCTAAAAGGCTTCGAATAACATACATAATATCGTTCTTTTTTCCTCCAGCAAGGAGCAGAGCCAGTTCAACTCATGAAATGGATGCTTTCGTAGGGACAGTATGCCTTTTTCTTCCTAAAGCTAGATAAGGCCTGACCGGCTTCGCGGGATCATTTCCACTCTCTGGCTAGGCACTCTTTTTGTAGGCCTGAAAGCTCATTCCTAAATAGGAAGGCTAGGAATCTATTGACAAAGTTCATGCCACGACGATCTATATGGAAGGGCAGTTTTGTTGATGCATTCCTGTTGAAAAAGTCTTTTTTTCTTCGAGATGTCCGGCTTTATTCCCTCTTCCCATTGACAAGGTTACCTTTTGAGCTAGGAAGTCACGGATAGATCCTTCCCTCCCATCATACCTTATGCTGAATATGTGCTCGGAAGCAACTTTCCAAAAAACATTGTGGGAAAAGAGCATTCAAAGGCATCCAAAGCGAAGATCTCCTCCACGTAGACGATAAGAAAGACGCTGCTCCCGCTCGTAAGCAAGTAAAGATTCAAAACATCTTTACCTCACCCACCGATCGAATATAAGGATTCCCCTGGTCAACCCGCCGGGGAAAGAGAACCGGAAGCACCAACTATAGATGACTAGCGAAGTCAAATGAAACTCGTTTTACGTAGTCATCGAAAGCTGCGCTCTGACGTTCTTCAAAAGATCCAAGAGGATATTAGGCTAGAAAGAGCTTCCCGGGATTCAAATGAATGAGTATCTCGATTACGTATCAAACAACCGAGATTCCCTGTTGAATTCCGGTCAAAGCCTCGTTTACGAGTTCACTGTCAGGGTCAACGATTGGGAACGGGAGCAAAGGCACTTCCCCAACCCCGTGGACGACGTACCATAAGACTTTCTTTTTTTACTCTGTCTCGAAAAAGAATGAATTTGGTGCACTCCGTTCGTAGACTCGATTGACCCTGGAATGGGAAGACGTACAAGCTCCACCTTCAAAGGAGAGCTATGTAGACAGATTTATTGGTCTTTACTTTCGTGTTTGGAGTAGGTGATAATGAGGAAGAGCAAGGAGATGGCTTTTTAGCCAAAATTGTGCGGGTAGCCCCCAATCAAGCGTAGCGATCACTGAACGATTTCTTCCTCTATTATTATTATACAATATTCTTGGATGATATAGATGGTGGGAACAATGAAGCGGATTCTTCATCTGTAGGTTGCAATCCGTATTCTTTCTTTTCTCGATCTACTGCTTGCTTTCGCTTATCCGACGCACTCACATCCAACTACTTAAACTGGGACGGGACCAATCATGTTGATTGCCTATCCGACCCAGCTCTAACAACTGGTTTGGTTTTTGAATCACAGACTTTATCCTCTCAATCGGAGAGGCCTCTAGTCCCCAGTTCTATTATAAAGATATTCCTTATTTCTCCAAGGAAAGCAGACAGTCTATTGCGGATCTTCACTTCAATCATAGGAAGCAGAGAGGACTGGATCTGGATACCGTAAGGCACATGCAACAACACGAAAAGCGTCAGATAAGGGGATGTGACCATGAAGAGGTTGGACTGGTTTTGACCGGTTCTCTCTTTCGGTAGCAGACACCGGGATAGGCTAGGCTGGGAAACCTTATTCGATACGATAGGACAGGTAAACTAAGCAAGGCCAGGGTCGAGAGCCCATTTCATATTCTCCGGTTCCATTCCAGATCGAGCGAGCCAATTGATTGATCTTTCACCGGGGAGAAAGCTGCAGGAACAGCAAACGGAAAAGGAAAGGGTTGTAAATGAAAAACAGCTTGGGTTGGCCTTTCAATGAACCATCCCCCTTCCCTCCGTCCCTGTCAACTAGAAAGCTAGTAAGCAAGCGATCGGCAAAAGACAAGCGGTCTGGGATTAATAAATGTCAGAAGGCCCCCTTCTCTTGCTTCCCCTTTAAGTGACAAAGGGGGTTTCGCCGCTCCGTCAAAGCTTGATTTCAGGTTCAACTCCCTGAAAGCTTTCGACTTGATTGACCGATTTAACATAGGCGTTTTCTGGAAGAACAAGCTCTCCTTCTGTGCGCATCGATCGACCAAGTAGGGAGTTGCATGGGTGTTCAACGGGCCTTCCACCGGAGTTCGACGAACAGAGCTCTCCTAACAATCCAATAAAAATCTTTCTGGACGGTTTCCCACCTAATGCTACCTTTGATTGACCGGGTTTACAATGGGTCGGTGCTGCCTTTCCTACCCTTGCTCTAGCCACAGCTTTTGGCTTTCACTTTCAATATTGATCTCCAACTGTATTCGTATTTGGTAACTCTCTTTCTAGTGGATCTTAATCTCCCCCCATGGTATCACTTTGTAAACTGGCTATAGGACTTGAGGATATATATATATATGCATATGATATGGATTTGGAGGATCTTCAATTGGATATTCAACTAGCACTGGAAAACTGGCTGTATCCGCGACTGGAAGGTATGGATTTATATATATATAAGTCATCAACGGTTCAAATCAAATCCGAGATTTCTAACTATACATATATAGATGAAGAAGTAAGTTCTTAGCTTTCTGAATGAATGTAAGATCGGAACTCAAAGGAGAATGTGGTCATAGGATTTGTTCTCAAATAGGTAGATAGATTAGAAATGGCTATCAATGGTATGTAATGGGGCTAGAAGCAATAGGAATAAGACTTGTTGCGAAGAATACTAGTGAATTTGAATGCCCAAGTTGGCATCTTCTGCCGGGATCTCTCCTAACGGCTGTATTAGATTTCGAGTCCCTATTTCAGGAAGAGTTTGAGTCCACTTACAGCGACGAAGGGAAGATTAGGATCCCAGCAACTTTCCATTGATGCCGACCCAACTTCTCATTAGCTCCTCCTCCTCGGGAGACCTTGGAATTCTTTTTTTTTGTTTTGTACGGGCTTGTTCTCTCCACCTATCACCAATGCTTCAAAGCAGTCTGGAAAAGTAAAGAGATTCTTGTCCCTGCGGAGATGAATCCTTTTTGAGGCGCACCATATCTATCTTATAGCTATCCGACCTCTTTGCCTAATAAGCCCGAAAAGCCCAACAATTGATAACTTCTGTCGTCGGGAGAGATCAAACTTTCTCCATTCGTGACCCCTATAAATCATACTTAGATTAGAAAGAAGGTTTAGTGAGATTTAGTCTTCAACTAATTGCATAGATAAAGTCGTGTATTGTATCTGACGATCGGAAGGCATCTAGCCCATTCTATACCGGGATATTGAGGTTCGAATCCTCCTTGATCTCTAGTGCAAAAAGTGCGTATTGCGCGTCAATAAGGAGATCGGATCAAGAAGCCGAAGGCCCAGTGTAGCTTTAGTAAAGCCGGCAACCTAACCAGCTAAGATCCATTTCCTTCTGGGTAAGGAGGTAAGGAAAAAACAACCTCTGCCCGCTTCCCTGGAACTAGCTTTTTAGCTTCGGTAAGACTAAGTCAGAAAGGAGGAGTTGTAGCGGGAGGTCTCACCGAGTCAACAAACTGTAAGCAATTCTCTACCAATCTGTCTTTGGATTGGTGTGCTTGGTCATTAGGTCTTTCCCGACGGCCAAGTAAGTAAGGCTTGAGCATCGGACGGTGTTAATACGTCTGTGATGTCTCGGCGAAGAGAGGCCTAGAGTAGGTTGGTGAGTAACTGAGCTCTGGCGAAAAAGATATAGCTGGAGATAGACTAGATCCCCCATTTCTAAGGTCCTCTCTCTTCTGTGCTTATTAGCATAGTACTGCATCCTCAGCTGTGCTTTAGCGCGCTGATCCTATAGAATCTGAGTCATATGCTCTCTTTCCTGTTGGAGGAAGTGAATCTATAACCGCTGCTAGTTCTGGTACAGTAACCGGTGGTAGTCTTTGGCTAATTGTGAAAGAATCTGCTCTTGGGCAAAGTCCTTATACTTGGCTTGGCCACTTGGAAACAGAGGAAATATAGAATGGGAAGCCAATCTGGAAAGGGGAAGGCCATTTTTGGCAAGGTGCGGAACTCTTCCATGGGTGCAAGAGGTTGCACAGGCTATGCTCCTGCATTGTATGCCCGACAATTTGGGTTTAAACAATTCATTCCCAGAACAACGGGTTTGGCTTAATTCACGTACTGGTTTGGAAAAGAAGGCTCACAGGAAAAGTTGGAAGCAGTTAGAGAAGACTGGAAAGGAAGAGAGTTGGTGATACAAGATGGGGGAGCATTCCGACCCTCTACCGCAGCTGAGTATCCTAGATGGCAACAAGGAAGAGGAAGAGATCGGAAAGAGCCTGAGATGTTCGATAAGGGGCCTCGGCAGCAAGAAAACCAGCTTCGGCAAGCCTCAGGGCATGAGCACCTGCAAATGCCGCAAGATGACCTGGAAACTTGGGCAATGAGAGCTCAGTTTTGGCGAGAACGGTATGACCGGCTCAGAGTCACGTGTAGGGAACTCTCTCTTCAAGCTTTCTATCTAGCAGAACAAGCAGAATAGATGTTTGGGGCAGAAACCGACGTCGGTCGGTGAAACCGGTTTGTTTCCCAGTGTGCTGAGCTGCGAGGCCAGATGGATCATGTGCTGAGGAATCCACGAACAGTTATGTAATGAAAGAAGAAATGAGTATTAAAGATGTTTTATACTTAAGACAATATTCATCTTTATGCAATGAAATTTCCTGTTCTTGGTGCCTCTGGGTGTGCGAGTTGGGGGTTGCAACCCTTAATTTTATAAGGACAACTGCGTTCCAACGACGCGTATAGAAAACACCCGGTTTTCTAACGTGCATCCGAATAAGCTCATCAATCCTGTATCTTTCACTATCAGTCGACAGAGAGCTCAGCTACCGCCCTTACTCTTGAAATTATTAAGGGCCTGGTTCTATTTTAAGTCCGCTTCCAAGCCAAGTGTACTCTTCTGGAATGAATACTCAGCCCCTCTAGTACACATGCTATTACGCCGGAGCGCAGAGCCGTTTGTCATCGAGAGATTGGACATCCCAGCCACAGAGCTCCACAACTATCAAAGGAATCTCCCCTGACAGAAAGGGGTCCCACAGTTGATTGGGAGTTTCGGGAATCTTCGATAGGAGCATTAACAGTACCTGAATAAGCAGCAGTTGTTTCGTGGATTGGAATCTCGAATTCTCAACACTAATCCCCCTCTTTTTTCGTCTCGACATTCTTGGGGCTAACTCCTAAAGCAATCACGGTAAGTTCACTTCGGGAATCAATACAATAAGACTGGCACCTTCGTTGGATCATAAACGCAGGTTTTTCGGCCTTTAATCGGCCTCTGAAAGAAGAAAAGTCTGACGTAGAATAGATGAAATAGAAGAGGCTCTTGGGAAAGAAATGGAGAGTCATTCGTGGAAAGTGCGTACGCGAGATGGAAGTATGGTAGTGGTAGTGATCGATCAATCGGCAAAACTGGGAGCTGTATGAGCGGTAACGTCCACGTACGGTTCCCTGAGAAGGGCGGCGGGAGTGATGGAGCTCTAGCGAACCCAGAGCTCAACCGGAGCTCGAGTGGGTGGCTTTGTCTGATCACTCAATGCTGCTACAGGCACTCATGACCAGCTCATAAAACAGGTTGGCCCCTATCCGACAGATAGAGATAACGCTTACCGAGGCCCACCGTAAAACCTCGTGCAGATGGCATTTCAAGCCTCACGAGCAGAATCTTTTTCTAAAGCTAAATGGGAATAGTGAAAGAAAGAGAAGGGGCAAAGTGGTTGAAATCCCTTCAGCCTTGAGTCGAATTTTATGATGGTAAAATACCTCCGCAGATCGAAGGATTTCCATAAAGCTTAAACTGATTGATCAGAGCAGTCCTACTGGATCACAAGCAAAGCTTGAGCATCTTTCTTTCCCAACGCAGCTACAAGAGATAGATATGGAAGACCCGCGGTATATAGAGCAACACTGGGGAATCAATATGAAAGGCTAAGATACCTATTCGTCAGGAAAGACTGCGTCAGTTACTCTTCTTCTCTTCAATCCGGTACCAAGACCTCTATTCTATCTGCAGGTCAGAGCCAGTCTCAATATCTGTATCTGCAGGCAGAGATCTAACTAGCAGTAAGCTCATTCCCTGTAAGTTGGTCAGGTCTATTCTTCGCTCTTAGCCTTTTAAAATTTTAATTAGAAAGATAGGTTAGCCTTGTTCAGCTTGCAAGGCAAAGAAAAAGAAATTGTTATAAAATGCATTTCCCTTTGTAGAGTTTTTCAATGTCGGCGGATCCTTAGTTTAGTAAGGAGATTTGATTTGACCCGAACCCCATTCTTCTTGTAATTCATTGGCAAATAACCCGAAAAGCCTTTTGTTTATGAATTATGAACGGAAGAAAGTGGGCAAACCCACTGAAAATTCTAAAAAGAGTCTTTCTTATCCTTACTCTTTCTTATCTAGGCCGGGCCTTGCTCTTTGTTGGCCTCACTCTTATATCTTATAGTTATGGGGAAGCAGCCCTCTCTTCAACCACACCACATATTCTGACTTGAAATACGGAAAGTTGCACTGACTATTTGGCTTAGGCTGGCTCTTTACCGCTCTGTGGGCAGGTCAGTCTGCTGCAAACAAAGAAAGATCATTATCTGTGTCACCTCCTTCTTCTATTTCTATTATATATATATAGAATCTTCCGAGGACCCACGACAGAGATGATTGTCCAGTCTCTTTACAGAGGCTCTGGGATTGAACTTTATAGATAGGGTTCTCACAAACATGATTCGTATTTCATGTCCTCTTACGTTACGTCAAGCCTTTACTCAATAGGGGCACGGCTTTAATTTAAGGAGGAAAGGTTCCAAGCTTTCTTTTCGGCAGTCGGTTCCAACCGGACACGGGAAAAAGGCCTCTTGCTAACAGGAGAGGTTTCTAACTAACTTCATATCTATTCGTAGATCGGGTAATCTAAAAAAGTCTGTTTTCAAGTGAATTTCTACTTTTGAAATGGACGAGAGCCTTTGCCCCAAGCCAGGATAACTAACCAACCAATTTCCTGATCCACTTGAATTTCTACTTGACTAGTAGAGCCGGGCAGGCTACTGTTCTTGCTACGACGAAATCCTAAAAAAATGAAATCTGTTCCCGGTAGCAAGCATTGCCCGCAGCTGATCTAATACTAGCAATGACTAACTGACCAAGCTGATCCAGAAAGGAAGAGGACAGAATATACTCTCTCTTACGCTTTCTTCAAGGCTAGAAGAGGAAGCCCGTGGGGATGGCTAATCTAATAAAAAATCTATCTTTCAAAATTGCCAAAACCTAAGCTCAGACTGGACTAACTGTCCAAATTCACAAAGAGATTTCTCCTAAGGACTTTCACTGGTTGTGAGCTTGATAGCCAAGCAATCTGAGTGGCTTTCGCTCCTGGTACAATTTCTCTCCAAGATTTAGAATTGGAAGTCGATTTAGCAAGAGTCAGTCAGTGTGATGGAGTCTTGTAATGGTTCTATCTATCTTAGAATAAGTAAGACGGTACTCGAAATAGGCCCAGAAACTAGCCTTTATTTCTTCTAAGTAATGAAAGGAAGTGGAAACGAAAAGATGACACCCGATGGTTCTACCCCCTGCTCGGGGAAGTTGGTATGCTGAAAAGCTGCGACTTATCACTCGATATTCTATCTTCCTTCGCTTCCTTCGTTTTCACACGGAGGAGATGAAGTATCTTTTTAGTCTTCACACTAGATGGACACCATCCTTCCTTATCGTGGCGTCTTTGCTCTGTTCCGCGAAAGTACCTCCACTTAGTTCGGCTGCAAACTGCTCCTTAAACAGCCTGGGATGTAGTCCACCTTCTGCAACGGATTCCCTCAGTCTTTTTCCTATCCTATCTTTAACACGGGGGACTCCTATAAGATATAAGCTTTAACACAGGGAACTCCCGCATCTAAGACTCCTACCGTCTCTAGTTACCCGGATCTTTCATTCTCCTCTTACACCCTGAAGAACTTGGGAACTCGTATATCTCTTAAAGTCAAAGTAAGGTTTTGTATAGCGGCAAAACATGGTGGTGCTGCTTTCACTAGCTAGCCTATGCCTATATTATATAAATAATAAAAACGTTTCCATCTTGAAAGGTTCCTCGCTCCCTTCTTTCAAAGGATCTTTTCCGTTCCTTTAAATTCAATAGGTCGGTCTTCCCGCTTAATCAGTACTTCCGTCTGAGCTTTTCTAATCAGACCTTTATCCTTCTGTGAGCTAGTATATTTACTTTCTTTCTGGGTGAGTATAAACTTCTTCTTTTGCCTAAGCCTTTGAGAAGAGAAGGCTCACTTGAACCCGGGTTGCTGCTGACCCGATCACTCTATTAGAACTTCTCCTTAAAATATCTATTTTTTTAGTGACGAGCAACTCTCGTATTCTGTATCGCTACGCCCCCCTTTGCCTTGAACTGGGCAAAAGCCTAGAACGCGTTCTACACCAGTTACCACAGCTGCCTTAGCTTTCACTCATTTCAGCCTTTGAGCAAGTGAAGATTCAAGAAAAAAGGATGCCACCGCGGAAGAGTCTACGTTGACCAAGCTTAGTTCACGCATGATGCCTGAAACGAATCCCGGTGAGTAGAAGTGGCTGCCCATTTATTACCTCTTTTCTTCTGATTCTGCCTGACTGCACAGGAAGACCCAGACCAGACTTCCATTTTCACTTGTAGAGGTGATGAAAATTTATAAGGGGATTGGTAGCGCCCCTGATTGAGACTAGACCATTAATAGCCCTTAGGAAATCCCCTGAATAGTTGCAAAAATCGGTGAGTTTCATTAGGATATTAATTAAAGCTGTAGTTTTGAGGGAAGTAGTCTTACCTCGGCTCTCAAGGCTTTGGGCGAAGTCCATTGGTCCGGCGCTCGGCGAGGGGCTTTATCGGAAGCGGGCTTTGGACAGAGCAGACGGGGAACCTCCAAATAGCACTTAGTCAACCCCTAATCGTTACTCTAAAAAGTCTGAGCTTGGTCGGTTAATCAATAGTTAGTCTTCGCAGGCATAAATATTTAATCGCCATTGGCGGGTATTGCACGCCGCCCATCTCTATACGGGCTTGAGTGGGGCACAGGGCAGCAAAAGAATAAGGCTCAGCCAGCGCAGCCCTAGCGCACTCAACTCAAGCAGCGAAGGAAGAGGGGCGGGCGGTGGGTTGGAAGGCTCAGGACACGAGATCGATGAAGAGAGATGTATACGCGATTGACTTGATCTGCGGTCACACTCACGCTTTCTGCTCAAGAAAGCTATCGACTGAGTTCACATGGTCCCTCGTAGATCAATGGTAAGGCATCACCCTAGCTTCGACCCACTCGCTCATGGTAGAGCGCTTAGCGGGTAGGCCCCGACTATTCGTAACTAGAGGGTGACGAAGGAAGCTTGACGATTTTGTTTTCGCGTTACGGATACATTATAGGCTATGAGTAAAAAACTTAACGCACAAGCCAAGCTAAAAAGTAAAAAAGGCTAAAAACGGCCAGTTTCGCGCGCCACAACAGCCGTTTGCAAGGCCTTTGCCCATGAGACCTCGCTCCTGCCGTTTTTGCTTCAGAAATGATGGTTCCTGGCGCGAATTGATGGATTTTTCTCACAGGACTTGAAAAAGGTTCGAAATCGAGTTCCAAAGAAAGGGGAATTGATTGCTAATAGCTGGAATCAGACTTTGATGATAGCTTCAAGCGAAGGGCATTCACTTTCCATTGAAGAGGAAGAAATGCTTGCAGTTCGAAGTTCCGATCCCGGTTTAGCTGGACTCGTACCTGTCTCTTCCTTATCTGTCCGAAGAGAGGTGGCTAAGGTGGGTTCCTCATGGAAGTCTACGGTTTCTGCTTAACCGGTCAGCTCGCCCGGATTTTTCCCATCAACTAAAGAGCAAGGCTAACCGGCCTTTTACTAAAATGGCTTTCCCAAGAGCTAACACAACTCTTTGATTTTATGGTACTTCCTGGTAAAGCAGCGAAACGATTACCCGAGACACTAGCTCTCTAAATGTTAGTCGCTATCTTTGATGAAGTACCGTAGAAGCGGATTATCTCTTCCTTTATGGCGGAACCAGACAATCTGCCTTGACTTGGATAGAGCGGAAGCATAAGTAAGCGGCATGAACCTTGTTGATCAGCGAAGGATATAGCTAAAGAAATACCTGCATCTGGCTTTAATTCGGACTTAACTAACCCGGAAGTTTGGTTATCTGAGCTAGTAAATATTTATAGCGCAGGCTGGCCAATGGCTTACAGTAGGACTTATTATTATCCCGGGACTGTGACTTTCACTGGGAAGGAGGAGCTCAAACAAGGTTCAAAGATCTCCAAAGTATGGTTGAAAGAAGTAGCTTCAAAGCAAAGCAAGGATTGACTTTTAGTTAGGCTGACTGGATCGTGAAACTTCGTTGGATTGATTTACTTTCTTAGGATGGGCTGCCCTTATCTTCCCACTTCGTAGGATGTGCTTTCAAAAGCAGGAACCACAGCTTCAATCGGAACATTCTTAGCTTCTAAATAAGATCGCTCCTCTCCTTATCAGTCGAGTTACCGTGGGTCAGCCTCTCGCTTCGCTCTCCCACCATATTATGATATTTTAGTGTGCAGAACAGGTAGCCTATTTACGTTACGGAATATACCGTATTAGGTGATGACGTGGTTATCGCTGATGAGGAGCGGAGCAGCTCGTACGAAGTATATCATATAGCTATATGAGGACCAGAGGGAGAGGCTGTGGCCTTCGTGTATGAGCAAGAATTGAGTAATCTAGGCCTTTCGATCTCGTATTCGAAATCCTTGATTTCTCATTCCGGTTCAACGGAGTTCGCTAAGCGGTTCAGGGTGAAGGATTTGACAGTGGATTTATCTCCAGTGTCTGCCAAAGCCCTTCTGTCAGCTCATCGCCCCATCAGGGATAAGACAAGAATGATTTCCAGCTTCGATATTTGCTGCTATTCCTTAGTCCTATCCACTTTTGCTGGAAAAATAAAGGGTATACACTTTTGTTGACCGCTTCTTCGACTTTTTCATTTTGATCCGTGATCAGAGGTTCTTCTGTTGGAGTTCTTATCTATATAATATCCATTAAGATTCTTTCTCTGAGGGCGTCGTGCACCAGCCCGAACTGATTCGGTGATGGTAACAAGACTGACTCCATCTGTCTCTGAGATCCGAGAATAACGTATGCCATAGATATCCGGAAATGTTAATCGATTTAAGGTAAGATTTACGTAAGACCTTTTGCCCTTTGAAAGGGCTTTCCACGAATCTTAATGATTTAAAAGCTCTTCCGAAAAGATACTCCCCTGGAAACTGGCTATTTGGAAGGTTTGAGGGATGAAAACGGTGCTGCTATAGAATTAGAATACCTTCTTGTCGAAAGAACCACGGTTAGGATGGATGCCCTCTATCAAGAGCTCTTACAGATGTGAAACTTTTCCCTCCGACATCGGCTTTTTCTCAGACTTTATCCAATCCAAAGTAACTGGCTGAAAGGAGAGGGACAGGCCCGGGAAAGCAGAAGAGAAGAAGAATATTATGCCCTGCCCACTTTCTTTTAGTAGCTTTTTCATTTTTATTCTCGCTGCGATGACCAAGAAAGCATTATTTTGTAAATACTATTTTATTAGTTCAACTTCGGAGTAATTTCAAATTATTCTTGCGAGAATAAAAAAGCTTTTTGATCGCATCTGAAACCACAACAAGTGCGTGCATTTCCCCCTTGAACTAACCTTTTAGGCACGAAGGGCATTCTGAGGATGTATTTCATCAGCCAGGCACCCACAATAATATTGATTTGTTTTGAAAGTAATTTTTGAATTGTTTCTGAGTCCTGTGCCTGTTTTTCTTTAAGCTCATTAAGCTTAACTTTAATGGCTTTTATTTCTTCCTGGAGGCTTTGGACTGAAACAGTTGATTGTTTTGAAGTCTTCTTTCTACCCAATATGGCCGTAAGGTCATATGTATTTTTTTGCAATGGAGGGTAGAATAGAAGGTTTTTGTATTGGTTGTTCTTCAAAGGTTTTTAAAAGTTTTCCTAAAAATTCCTTTTGTAGTTGAGGATCTTCAACCTGTGTAAGGATTTCTAAGAGTAACTTCTGATCTTTTGAAAGAACATTGATTTTCAATTTGGGTTTTGTAAACAGTTCATTTTCTGTTTTAGAACTCGAACTGGATGATGAACTTGTGATTAATTCATCAATTTGTAATCCTTCTTCATTTTCTGTGGGTTCAGAATTACTGGACTCACCTTCAGTTTCAACTAAAAGAGCCGTTATCTTATTGATAACTTCTTCCTCTAATTGTAACTCATGAAGTTTTTTGTTTAACTTGCAAAAATTTGCAGTGTGTCCTTTTTGACCGCATTTGTAGCAAGTCCAATTTTTGAATTTTGTTTTGGATTGGGGACTCGGTTTGCTAGTCTTTTTTGAAGGTTTTTTGTAATAGGAAGATTTTTCTGGTTTTGAAGAGGTTATGTATTTTTGGGATGATTTTTTGTAAGGTTTTCTGCTACAACTTCCTCCACAATCTGGAGTAGGATTCTTGGTTCCTATTTCAAATTGTTTGCAGAAATAAACTAACTCTTGACGAGTTTTCTTCATTTCCCATTTTAAATGTTTTTGTAATTTCAAATCCTGACAAATCTTTAAACCTTCTTTTTGAGTGAGACTAACTAGTTCACCATAGGTTAATTGATTATACGGGATTTGATTTCCAAATGCTTCCTTAATTTTATTCAAAACCTTTTCTCCGGGTCGGAAGTCCTGCAAGGAATTTTTCTTTCCAAAAAGGTTGATTAGAGTCTTCTCTAAGCATTACCCTAGTAAGGAAAGTGTTTTTGTAATACTGAAAATCACTCAGTTTTTTGCATCGGAGGTTTGAAAGGAGTTCGGCATTCTTATCCTTAAGATGAGAAGGATCACCTACGAAATGTAAGGAAATTGTTACAATCAAGGTGGCTACTGCATCCGGGATTGGTTGGCCTAACTCATCAAGAATTGGCACGCCATCTTCTTGAGTTTGTATGGATTCTAGAATTTCAGATTTTTGTAGGTTCGTGAGATGATAATCCCACCATCCTTTGAGCTGTCCTGAGAATCCTGCAATGAGGAGTTCAGCAATAGCTCTGTCTGGGGTTCCAGTTTGGGTTTTGTAAGCATTTGCTGCTTTTATAAGCATTTGCTGGAGCAAATTCAGGATGTTGTATTCTTACATAACATCTATGTTCAATTCATAGACAGTAGAGGCATTGAATTTAGACTGGGTCAGAACTTCAGATCTATTTTCTATGCCTAAATCTGGAGCTGTTATTGGAAGGGGCGTTGTTACCCGTGGCCAATAAAGTCTATTGATTTGTAAAGGTTTTGTAGACTGAATTTCTTCAGCTTGGACAGACTGGGTTTCTTGGCTTTGAGCATCTGAATCTTCCTCTATGATATTGACACTTCTTTGGGAAGTTTGAGGGGTTTCAGGTGCTACTGGAGTAGAAGTTGAAGCTTCTAGCCTAGCTTTCATGTCTCTCAAAGCTTGGATAAATTCAGAATTGCTGTTGTTTTGTAAATCTTTTTGACTGTTTTTGGAATGGTTTGAAGATTGGGTTTTTTAGTTTTGTATCTGGCTTAGTTTCAACCTGGGAAACTGTAGCCTGTCTTCAAACTTCAAATGGGTTTGTTCCATTTTTTGTAATTGCTTACCTATGGTATGCAAATGGGCATTTGTAAAATTATTCTGTAAAACAATATTTTTTATGTTCACAGAATCATCTTGATTTACGGTTTTGTAAGGGGCTGCATCTACAGATTGGTCTAAATGAGGAAACTTTACCTTCCTAAGAGGAGGATGTTCAGACTGTATTTTTCTACCATCTGAAATTTCCCATTCAGGAGTTTTATTTCTAACAGTGACAGGATTAACAGACAGTTTTTCTTCTGTTTTCTTTAGAAGATTTTTTAGAGCTGCAATGAACTCTGATTGGTTATCTTCTAATTCCTGTTGTTTAGGTTTTGAAATCTGAGAAGGTTTTGAAATTGGATCTGATTTTTTGAAAGTTTTTGGAGTTTTGTAAAACGGATATGAAATGTTATGTTTTTTGGCATACATTTCAAACCAGTCAAAGAAAAGAATATGAACTTTATGTTCGTTTATAAAGTCATAATATTCTTTTTGAATTTCTTTCCATTAAAGTTTTTGAAAAACCATATTTGCTTTTTACGATTTTTAGGAGAATAAAAATCATCATGCAAATATTGTTTGTCTACTTCAAAATCTTTTTCAAGCACATTAAGTTCATGGTTTACATTTTCTGTAATGGCTGAAAAAGTAGGTGAAGTGGGTTCTGAAAAGGAGTCAGAATCCGCGACAAGAAGTTCATCTTTCCCAAGCGCTTCATCCTCATTCTGTCATCAAAACGATTATTGGCTACTCAAAGGCCACCTCTGAGAGTGAGAAATTGGACTGGATCACCACCACCGCTTCACTTACGCTTTCTCAAAGTAAAAGCTCTTCTTCTGCCCTTAAGGAAGCCGACTCTCGTCTCGACCTCTGGGATAAGATCTGGATCATGGCTTGAGTCTCACTGCCCATAGTAAACTCCTTCTCGTTGGCGGAGCAGAAGATTCTTGCTCAAATGGCGCGGCTTCAAGCGGGGAGACTCGGCTTGTTTTCTCTTTCTGAAGACCAGCTTGCTTCTCGGTCTCTTACCTCCTTCTAACGCTGCCGGAAAGGCCTATTTTTAGCCAATGATGGATTTCTCGCGCATCAATTCCATTCCTGGATATCAGGGGCCGGCCCAGCAGGCTTCTTCAAATATCCCCTACGGTGTTTTGACCGTTCTAATTCCGATGAAGAAGACCGACTTTTCGCTACGCCCTTAAAGAAGAAGAAGCTCCTCAATCTGCACTGAACTTCAATCTGCACTGAATCCTTAAAGAAGAAGCTCCTCAAACGCTACGCCCTTACCTTAAAGAAGAGGCATGAAGAAAGACCCTTCGCTCCTCAATCTGCACTGAACTCGATTGGAAGAGGCATGGTCAAAGAAGGCAAAGAAGGCGTCGCATAGCATAGTAGCACTGCCTAATGCGGATTACGTCATCAGCCTAATGGCAACAAGAATGTTATAGCAACAGTCTTCTCGATCAACACAGGTCTTGAAGAGCCAGGAAAGGGCTTCAAAGCAAAGATCTGGTTGATGCCATATCTCTTCTGGATATTGAACCCTTTTGGGAACAGGAAAGCCAATAAGAAGCAGTTTCGCACTAACGAACTATAGAGAATCCGTAGTAGAAATAGGGAAAAAGAGTTCAGGTAATCGGGTAATCGGTGAATCAGGTGTTATTCCTCTCGTGGAGCACTTTCCCAATTTCTCTGTTAATGTTAACCAGTGCAAATTCATAGGCAAGCAAACCTGGCTTCGTACCTTGCTTCGCACCGGGATCACAAACGGTATCTCACATGCCAAGGTAGGGCTTTTTCTCATTAATCTTCTCTTACACTGTAACCCTCTTTCTTATGCAATTTATCTTATGCAATTTCTAGAGAAAGAAGGGATAGATCCCCAGTACAGTAAGAAGGAAGAGTAAGAGCGGGTAATCGAACTCAAGTGAAGCATTCAATGTCGGCTAAGCATACTATATGAAATGTCGGTTAAGCATGCAATATAGAGTAGGGCTGTGTCAGCTAAGCATGCAATAGAGAAAATGTCGGCTAAGCATGCTTTCTATAGAGCAAGCAATCAAAATCCCCCAATGCTTGGCTGGAAGCAAGGTCTTGAAGAGCCTCTTCTGGACGAGCACTGGAAATCCTTTCTTCTGGACGAGCAGAAGAGCCTTTTCCTCACTCTTCCTCAGTAGTTGCCTCAACTCGAGAAATGAACTTCTTTCCGCTATCCTGATCAACCAGAAATTATTATGTTCGCGATTCTTCATCCACCGATGCAGCATTGCATTGATAAGAGTGGAGTGCGAACATTTTCCATTAATTGAACCTCCATAAAGGCGTCAAACTCTCGCCCGTACCCCCATCCAATGGGGAGGTCAAAGTGGGCTTTGATACCCCTCATGACTTCACCCTGCGAATTCCCATAAGCATGCACTATCAGCTATTCGCTTCGCGCCTTTGCGTGCATCGAAAGGTCGAGTTTGAAACTTCGCTTGTTAGCGGGTTCTTCGCTACGCCCCTTTCTCCGACTCCGCGCTACGCCCCTTTTTCCAACCTCTTCCAATTCAGTTTGAAACCAGATCTTGGGGAAATCCAGTTTTCGACCAGGGAACCTCATTTACCGGTTCTTCTTCGCTACGCCAATCACCTTTTCTGCTTCCAATAGCAACCAGTGATTCTTCCAACACGAATTCGACACTCTTTGAACCGGTTTTTGCTAGTGCTAGAAGGAGAGAAATGAATGTACGAAGGGGAAGGTGCAGAAGATTTTGAGCACTTTCAGAAACATACCAAGCAGGATCTCGTGGGAGCAGGAGAAGCAGAAAGAGCTTAAGCGGTAGGAGATTCGACACCAGAATGATTAGACTCATGCTTTTAGCGCTAGGATTGGAATAACTCGACCGGTAGGGAGAGGAGTGGAATACCTAATCCCACACCCTACTTAGACTCATAAAAGGAGGAGTGGAAAACCCATTTGCATGAGTGGAGGGGGCATATTAGCTTAGTACCAAGATGGAACTAGTGATTCCCTTGCTTGATAGTCAAGGATAGGATAGTCTTTTGGAGTGATGCTTGCTAGTTACCGCACCGTGGGTCCTTCAACCAGACAAAGAGGCTAGGCCCCTCGTCATGTCTTCCTTTCCCTGGTAAGGTCGATAAAGAGATTGAAGAGTAATTTTATCCCATAGGTCCCTCTTTATACTATATGAGAATTTAGAGTTCTATTCCCGCCTCAGAACCAAAGCGTCTCAAAGGCTTTCCAAGAGAGAGAACCGAAGCCGCTTCGCACCTCTTCTTCTACGGAAAAGAATTGTGATCCATCCGTACGTACCGTGCTAACCCCTGACTAGCTTCTTGCTTTCGCTAGCTTGCTTTTGATATGTGTTAATCGACCTTCTGATGAAAGCATTGAAGAGCATCCAAAGTGCCAGCGATTTAGGACTAACTAGCAATTGAATAAGCTGTTGATGCAATCAAAGCTCTGATCCTAGGAGCTGCATATGATGGGGAATAGCCGGTGCATCGAGATTCGGTTAGTGTTCATGCCCGTAGAGAACTTTTTCTAGCAAGCACGGAATGAGTGAGAGCTCAAAGCGTAGAGGAAATTCCTTCTCTTATCCAACTAGAAAGATCGTAAGATAAGAGAAGAAAGCGTCTGTTCACGTCAGGCAATGTAATTGTTGATTTAGTATTTCTGTAACTGGCAATGAGTTTCTTTCTCCTCATACCTCTATTTTAACTACTTTTTAATAAGAAATACCCTTAGGAAAAATTATTTCATTAGAAAAAAGCAAAGAAAAGAAAGAGATTGACCTAGCTCCCTACTTGCCAATAAAATCCCTGCCTGCTGAAAGGAAAGCAACTACAATTGGCACAGGCTCGCAAGAAATTAAACTCGATAGAAGCCAACTCCAACTAAAGGTATGATACTTATCTTATTACCGGGAGAACTTATATTACCCTTAACTATAAATGTTATTACTGGAAGTCTTATTACATGGATAGGCCCGTTGAACCTGCTATCCTGCCGCAATGTGCTAACGCATTAAAATAAAAACCTGCCGCTTGCTCACTGGATGGCTCTTTCCCTTGCTGTAACTTGATGGGCTTACCTTTTAACTTACAATTAAATAGGATACGCTTAACTTGAAATGCCTGGAAACTTTCTCCCATTGGATGGATTGCCTAAGATGCCTACTAGCCTAAGCTTGCTTACCTTTTTGCTTACCTACTATTGGAAAGACACTTTTAGACTGGCTGGCTTGCTCATTGGAAACTGATAGACTAGCTTTATCATTCTCACAGGAATAAGAAAGTTGCTTTCTAACTGGTTTCCAAGGAGAGGACTTAGCTTACCGATAGAACTGAATAGGCGGACTTCACTCCCTTTGAGTAAGGGGATATTCAAAAGGCACCAAGAGTCTAGTCTTTTTGATCCAACAAGACCCACATTCAAGGTAACTGCCCGAAAGGAAAGAACTGGTACATAACCTAGAACCCCCTTTTGACTTCAAATCCCGAGCCTAATAAAAGAAAGTACTGGAAAGAGACAGATTACACTTGCTTTCTCACACTTGCTGCAACTTGACTTGATGGAGCTCGCTCGAAAATAGAACCATGAAAACCGCTGGAAAGGGATTACTTAGGAGAAGGCATTACGACTGGCAAGCAACTCTCACGGGGTAGAAGCGCTATAGACGCAAAAGCATTTCCATTGGCACATTCTTAATGCGTAAACTTAAGTGGAGGGATGAAATTAAGAAGCGAGCATATAGGATAGGATATAGGCAGGGCTTTCCCTTTCTCCTGCGGGCAACGTTCGAACTAAACGAGAGTCAGGCTTTCTCCCCGAGAGAACGGACTGACTACTTGGAGAGGGGCGCCTAGCTAACGGAGTTCACGAGGAAGCGACTTCAGTTAGTGAAGCGAGGCCTCACACATTAAACCATATCTTACTGAACCGAGTGAGGTATAGACAGATTATACCACAGCTTCTGTTGTGGCGAGACGAAGGGCTTTTCTTCAATCAGACGCTCTTAGAAAGGGAGCTCTTCAATTAGGAACTGCATCGAGATTAGGAAAGTGTGAATTTACCGCTGCACATGTTATCAACTCCATATCCGCCCTTACAGTTTGAATACCTGGGGAGAGTCAAGTACCATTCCATAGCTTGATCAGTAAGGCTCTTTGGGAATAGTTTGATTATAAGACTCTCATCATGAGCCACTTCAGCACATTAGGCGGGTGGGCATAAAAGGTCTTCACATTTTGTTGATTAATAGAAAAGGGTAAAGAGGGAGGATGAGTGTGGTAAGGGGGTGGGCGGCGACCCTTACTGAATCTAGAATAAGGGAGAGGTGACCAACTCCAACTCGACCACCGGGAGAGGGTCCGAAGGAGTCGACTGAAAGGAGAGGAGCGAAGCAGATTACTCCGGATCAGCAGTTATTTCAACTAAAGCAAGAATGAACGAGAGACAGAGGGCGAATAAGCAGGCGAGGAGCGACATACTTCTTTCGAGAGGGCATGTGTGGAGTGAACGAGTGAGAACGATCGCTTTGAAGATGCTCCGCTGAGTCGGGATAGGCGAGATGGCCTTTTGCAAGTTCAAGTGTAGGGGGCTATGCGACGATCGTACGACACGGGACTTTACTTTGAGTGGGTCTGACTCTATTCCCTTGCTTTAGGGCAGGAATGGCGGGACGGGAAAGCAGCTTATTCTAACTCTTTCAGGCAGGTATGCCCAAAGGGCTTCCTCTTTCAAGAAAACAGAGAGTAGTTTGCTGACTTCATGCCATGTGCCCGTTCTACTTTCTGGTGCTAGAATTGTCTTACTGGCTGGAATTTACTGGTTTGACAGATTGACTGACTGAATGAAGGCACTGAATGAAGGAAGGAGTGTGTTTTAGGGCTAGCTTGGCCATGTTCCTTTATCGGGCGGGCTTGAACCACCCTTGTCCTAGCTGCACTTGATTGAAACGTAAGGTCAGGCTTTGGGACAGAGATTTCTCTTTTTTTGTAAACGTCCAGGTGTGTTTTTCCTTTCTTTGAGACCTTAATATAAGGTTTTTTGCTCTTGCAGTTGGCATTAGCAAGTCAGATTCAAGTGAGAAAGTCAAGGCGCGCAGCAGCGTAGCGAATTCTACGACCATTTCCGGATCTGATCCGACCTTTCTTAGCGGAGTCGCAAGGACGAATTCCAAGGGACTGAACCGATAGTTCATCTAGAAAGCCCTTTTCGACTTCATATTCATGCTCTTTTGCGAGAGCAGAGGGAGATTTCTTTCCAATCCCTGTTTCCGCGCTAGAAGGAGCCGCTATAACTTATTTCGCTGGAGCTGCTACAATTGCTTGAATGGGATCGGGTGCTGCTGTAGGTATTGGTTTTTAGGGAGCAGGTTTCAATTTCGCTGCCTGACGCTAAGAAGAAGCCGAAGAAGGGCTAAGAGAATGAGAATAGGGGCGTAGCGGATCTTCTCGAGACAACTTGCATTCAGAGGGGCGAATAAATAGCTTCAAAACCGCTAATAGGCTAGCAAGAAGGCGTTGAAAACCTTAGCTTAGAATCTCACGATTATCACGCATTTGCGGTAGATAGAGTATGGTTTGGAACCCATTTCGCTGCTTGAGTCCCTCTCCCTAACGTTTCGCTGCATCGGCCGAATCCGGTAACCCTGTTTGCATAGGTTGATGCACAGAATCTTCTAGTGCGTGCTTATGGGAATTCGCAGGGAGGTTTGCTTGCCCGAGTTTGAGATGCTTTTTGCGATGCTTTATTCGACACCAGAATGATTAGAAAAGAACCGGAAATATGCTATGCTAGCAAGGGGCGTAGCGAAGAAGAAGAGGAATTCCCCGAGCTTCTGGCAAGACACCGGGAGGAAGATCTATTCTTTCATAACCTGTGCAGTAGAGTGGCACCTCATATGCTCGATCCATAGAGAAAGAGGCAAGTCGTTAAGAGGTGGAATCTTACTACGTATCCATCAATCAGTCATCCCATTTAATTCCTTTTTTACACCTCTTTAGTAGTGCTTTAGTTATCCGGTCATTCCAATCTTTCGTATGCGGATCTTATATATCTATATCAGAAGGAGAGGCTTTCCGTATCAGAAAGAAGGGCGATGGCCCGGCAATGAGATTCATCACGCAGCTTTCACTATATAAGATACCTAAGCTGGAGCTTGAAAATAAACTATAAAGTGGGAAGACGAGCTTTGAAAATCCCCGCGGTATACGAAGTGAAGGTTGAAATTCTCCAGTTATAAGATAGCCGTTTCAAGAAAAGAAAATATTTAATGAGGTGGAACCAGATGTTTATGAGTAGCCCCTTGAAAGCAATGCAGGCGAATAATTCGGAAATTACATCAGCAAGGAGAGAAAAAACGCGCATAAAAAAAAAGATAAAAAAGAAAATTCCTTCCTTTATGACTAAGATTGTAGGAGTCAATTCCCAGGTCTTTTTCCTAGAATCCATAGCGGGTCGTTGTTTTCCTCATTTTTAAGAGCCGGAAAAAGGTCTAATTTTAACCTGAGGTTTCTTTCCCCAAGGAAGTGGATTCCCCGAAAAAATCCCCCTGCAGGCCGAGCCTTTGGGCGTTGCATTTCACCCGCCTCAAATATTGCAATCCACAAGCAAACCATGCCGACTTAGGGTCCGCATATACCCCGGAAAAATCGTATCGACCTATTCATATATTAGAAATAGCCGGCCTATGCCTATTTGTAGTCAACCCGTACTGATAAGCAATCCTTACTCCAACAAGTCTTTCGATCCCGATCCCATTGGCATTGACTGCATGGGATCGAAAGGAACGGTTGTTAGCTGTCCAAGCTTTGCTTCGTGGGTTTCCTGCCTTTGCTGGGGGAAAGATTAAACTGGGCTTTCAAGCCAGAAATGAAGTAAGAGCAAAGCATGAATTAAGCAATGAAGTCAGCCAGCTTATCGGCGTATATCGTATATATAGTGAACTGGAGCCATATGTCATATTCATACTACTCAACCAGATAGATGCTAAAACAGGAAAGTATTATATTATAGGTATGCCTACTTACCTAAGCTCTTCTTACTAGCTTGCTCGGGATCCGGCAGCGGATTACACTTTATAGTTTTGCAGTACAAGAATAATTTTGCCTCACTCTGAAACCACTATAAGGGAGTGAGGTTCTCATACCTTCCCCTTGTAATTATAACGTGTAAAAGAATCAACAGCATCTGTAAGACCTCCAGGCTTACTAGACGCTTTCCGGAAAAAAGGAAGAGTGAATAGGCGAGTCAGGGTTTGGATCTGACTATGGACTCAGATCGAACTCGAACTACCACTCTCTTAGATCCCGAATCGACTACCGAAGGAGTAAGTGCTAAGAGTGATTCACGAGAGATTCAGTTAACAGTTAGCCTTATTTGACTATCATAGCCTAATGAAACTATTGAAGATATCCGTCTTATCTTAGTCTGACAGCTATCAGTCAAGGAAGTAAGTCTAAGCCCTCAGGCAAGATCTTCTTTTTTCCAGTCAACTCTATTTAGAGAAAAGCACTTAACCACTTTTTTAGGAAACAATAGGTGGATCTTATTGGTACAAAGAAGAAAGCTTTAAAGTAAAGTTCAGTTAGAGTTCTCCGTTAGGGTGACTCGATAGCTAAAAGTAGGCATTCAGTAAGAAGTAAGTTTGCCTTGTGGCGTGGATCGAAGGAATCAAGAATGTAGAAACCTACCTAGCTTTAGGGGAAAGATCATAGATAGATTATCTGGACTAGATCCTAGGATCTGGTTAGAGGTTTGCAAGTAGAAAAGTAGGAATAGAGCTTACAGCCCATCATGAGGTCTAATCTCATGAGTCTATCGTGCCAAAGCTACTAATGCTAAGAATGCTTCGCCCTGACTAGCTAGTAAGGGAAGGTAGGTAAGTAAGAGGCGGATCTAGGGAGTCTTTACTTCTTCGACTTCTTATTCTTATTCATAGTTGAGATACTCCACCAGCAAGCAGCACCGGAGTGAATCGTAACGTTTCGATCTGGGGGTCAGGACTCGTCAAGAGACGAGACGTAGCTAATGCTGTTTGATCACCGTCACGAGATTTGTTTGCAGCTACTATAGCTAATCAATCTCCTGCTTTCATTCCGTTTGATTGAAGACTGGAATCAACATGCGATCTGAGAGCGGATCTAGGAATCCCCTGGTAGTGGTAGTTGGGTTGGTGAAATCCGATAATCGATTGGCTTTAGAAAGGCTTTCCAACGAGCCATTGTACCTGCGATTGCGATAAGTCCTTCTTCTTCTTTGGAGCTTGTTCTTGGTCCCAAGGGAAATGGGGTGACAAAGAGCAGCTTGCTTCTCCAATTGGATCATTGCTCGACTCGATGGGTACTTCTAGTGGTTTGCCGTCGAAGCTCTTGTTTTTCTTTCAGGAGTTGGTTGGTGGCATGGACACCTACCTAGCCTTTTCTTCTTTATAGTTTTTGTTTGTTTGCTGGCACAGGCATTATCCACTCCAGCAGTAGCATGAAAGGTGGGATTCCCGGTTGATTGGATGCTTCCGTTAGAGCTTCTTCCCCTCCTGTCATCATTTAAAGGTAAGGGCACCTAGCTAAAAATCACTAGTGAAAGAGTGCCAACTAGCGAATCTGTTTACAACCATTCAATATTTGTCATTTCCGTGAATACCGCTCGAAAGCAGTCATTGAAAAGAACAGTCATTTGTCGGCTTGATAGCACAAGCACGATCCCCCCTTCCTCTACACAGCCCTTCACCTTTGAAAAGAAAGGGTCATAGCCCATTTCCGTCATCAAGTGAATGACTTTAGAATCATGCAGCAAAACAAAACGGGGAGTGACGCTTCACGACCTTCATTCTTGTCGACAGTTGTGGGAACATCGAACTTTCGTAGAAGATAACGTAAAGGAGGAGGTATAGTGGCATGGCGTCTCCTCTTCCGTCTTCTCTCCGCCTTAGTGGCATCAACTGGTATGACCACGTTTGGAGAGATCTTGAGTCTTAGACATGGAACCTCTTCGAGAGAGACTCCATCTATTAAAGATGGTTTGACTTTCCCGACGTTGCTCACTAGGGATGTAGCGATACGTCTTCTTCATGGTCAGCCTGCGACCTGCTTCAATATTCTTATTTTTTTTTCTCCGAGAAAGCCCATTTGATCTGGAGGTGTAGGAGCAGGCTTTCGCAACTCCGCTCCAAATAGAATGAATTTTGAATCTGCATAGAATGCTTCTGTCGTCTGAAAGGCTTGGTATTTGCAAAGATCCTCTTGGTTTCTCCTTTTTGAGTCTTGTACTTAAAACACTGATGCCATGTAGAGGGCACTACTTTGTGCTCGTGCAGCCAAGGGCGTCCCAAAATAACATACATTGGTTGAGGTGATAGCATCGATGACGTGAAATGTGACATAAGTCATCATATCTTCGATCATTAACCGTAATCGGATGGTGCCGAGGGCTTGTTGACCGATTGGTTGAATGCTTGTGTCATGACATTGGTTGGACTGAGATCATTGATAGTCTATCCCAACTTCAGCAGCATCTTCAAAGGGTTATCGCAGACCTGCAGTCTAACATGATTCTGGGTACAGGTATGTCTTCAACTTCAAGACTTCCAGCCCTCAAACAAGCTGGCGACTTATTAGTATTAGATACCCGAGTCAATGCTCATATTCAACTCCAATTACATTACCAGAAACAAGTCTAGTTATAGGTCCACTTGTGGTTCCATCACATCTTGTGATGTCTGAAATTCCTAATCCAAATCCAAAACATTACTTGGGCAAAGTTAGGTTCCAAGTTCATGGTCAAGGCCAAGTTTGATTTATACACCAACAAGCATAAAGAGTAAAGCAATAACTAGCAGTCTCCAGCGAGTAAGGTCGGACAATGCTTTCACACTTACTCTGTCTTAGCTTTGACGGAAAAAGTAGACTTTGAGTATAGGGTTTATCATCGCCCGTTGGTAACCTTATGGGTTGGTTTGGCCTTTATATGTTGATTGATCTTCCATAGATAGCAAAGGAAAACCGGTCTGAGAGGAGTCAAAATAGGCCATCGCCGACTGCTTGTGGCGCCTTGTCCTGAGTAGAACCTACCGACGCTGGGGTGCGGAATTACCGCCTTGGTCATGACTTTGGGCTTGGAACGCCATGCGTTGAACATGCTTAGCAAAACATGCTATGACCTAGATTCAAACATCATGCCATGGGTCCCGTCCGGTCACGGCTTCAAAGCAGGGGGCTTCCGTCTATCACACACTTTCTATCTATCTCTCTCTTGCTCGGCAAGCAAATAAATAAGTAATTAGTCTTCTTCCTTGACTTTCTAAGCTAGGTGACCGGGATTGAGTTCAGTTAGTAAGGGAGTAGGCAGGGAGGTCTAGGGTTTGTTTTCATTTAACATTAGAATTTCTCTTACATTCCAGCTAAGTATTTCACCTTGATCCCTTTGTTTTCTAAATTGACGTCACGGACTCCCGAAGTCAGAAGATTCCCTCCTGAGGATAATATAAAGTAAAATTATAATATGGTAAATCGTAATGTGGAGAACTTTCGTAATAGCACTATGGCCAATCCTTTAATACTACCGGTCAAATTTAGGCCTCGAACTAACATCGAGGTAGGAGAACAAATAAGACAGCCGCAGGCACCACTACTGCAGCAAGAGCAGCAAACGCAATTGCAGCAGGTTAGGATGCGCCGGGCGCCCTACGAAACTAGACAGCAACAATTTGATTTTAGTGACTGTTCTGCAATTTATTCATGATGTGGCAAAGAAGGCAAAAAGGAGGAACCTCTACACGAAAAGATTGCAAGCGCTATATACTATATAATAGGGTATGGAACGAGCTTTATATAATAAGGGGACCCTGTTGACGAACGGATTGCAAGCGCACCTCGTGAGTTTAAGAGACCGGGAAAGCCTTCTTCCTATGACAGCGTCCTTGATGTACTGGATGAGGCAAACGACAGGAATCATGTTTTGTTCCTCTGGTGCATGGTCTGCAAGTTCATCACATGTCCGATTTCTGCCAGACCATCTATGGAGTACTTGCCTCTTGCTCACCTCCTGGCTTCAGGTGAGAAATGTGCTCTCGGGTCTATTCTACTTGCTTCTGTCTATCAGTGCTTGGCAGGTATCACCCACCAGGACTTTAGGTTGTTCAAGGGAAGTGGCCCGCTTTGGGTTGTTCAGATGTGGCTGCTCACCTACTTCCCAGAGCTGGCTGATCGTGATTGGTTGCCTACTCCATACGAGGTGCTGGGCATGAGAGTTGTTTCTTTGGAGTCAGACAGGAGTCCGTACCAAGTGACCAAGTTCCTTACACAGCTACCAGCTACTGATACTGAGCGGTTTAAAGCGCTTGACCAGCCATCTGATCTTGTCACAGCCAAGCTGCCTGGTTTCTGGTGCCTTGAGGGTGTTGATCGATATGAGCCGCACAGAGATACCTGGGCCTCTTTCACTGCTGTCCGCCATTTGCACATTGGAGTCACATTTGATGTCAGGCTAGGGGTTACCAAACCTGGTCTGGAGCTATATATGCCTTCTCTCTGGTCTCGCCAGTTTGGATGTCACCAGGGCATCCCAACTCTTCCTGAACTGGCGAACGAACGAGACCAGCCGAGACGTGAACTCCAGAGTTTACCAGAGGCACTCGAGTGGCGACTTTCTACCAGGAGAAAGAGACTGAATACCCGATTATGCAAGGTTACAGACCCAGATGACATTTTCAGAGCCTTTCTAGCATGGTGGACTCCACAGTTTGATGATGCTGTGCTTCGCCATACTCTGTCTTCTTCAGGTACATAGTACTTTTAATTGTTAAGCATATGTCACTGATCTTTTTACTAATGAGTTTCTTTCTCAGGTCGTGCACCTACATTGCCACCTCCACCAGCATCAGCACCACCTCGGGCGGCCTCTGAGCGGCCAAGGCCCTCCTCTGCACCTGTTTCGTCACCTGCTCCATCCAAGAAGCAACATCCACGGCCATCCACATCTGAGCCTCCAGCGAAGAAAGCCAAGAAGTCACCTCCTGATCCCAAGTACAAGCCGAAGGTGAAGAGATCTCCGCCTCCTCCTCGCAGGCAGTCTGGAAGACATATTCTTAAGGCCAGGGGGCTTAAGAATACACCTGCTACAGCTATAGAGGTGTCTGAGGGCTCTGCTAGCGACACATCTGCTGAGGATTCTCACCTATCACACGGCTGCCAGGAGGTTATTTCTGATACTGAGGTTATTCTTCAGGCCGTTACTGCTTCTGATGAGAATGTGGATACCCGTTCAGTTGGTGATGATATTGACATAGTGGCTTCTGTCGGTGTTGACGGGTTTGATGATGGCGCGGATGAGACTGCGAGTGACCAGTTCTTTGATGATGTCCCAGATCATATTGTTCCAGACTCGGCACCGGATACCCATGCAGATGCGGTTCCGGACCCGACATCTGACACAGCCACTGCCACCGAGCCTGATGTTATTCCTACTGCTGATCACACAGAGCCTATATCAGTCCCACAGCCTGAGGTACCATCTTACCCTTATCTATTTGTCATAAATTTTCTTCCTCTGACATATCTATTTTTGCAGGTTGTACCATCGTCTGAGCCATCTTCTAAGCCCATAGTACCAGATCCCAGCGTCCCAGATCCTTCTGTTATTAGGCCACCGGTTGCCCCTGAGCCTTTCAGAGACGTCCTACGGGACCTTGATTTTTTATTCTTTGGTGGGTACCGGCCTGCTTTCCTCAGACCTGCTCCAGGACCAGCTCAGCCAGAGTCTGAGATTGACACGACCAGAGCCCGGCTCCGTTACCTGCTTGCTACTATGACCGGTCCTTTGTCATCTCTCCCTTCTTCTGAGCGGTCTGAGATCTTAGCTGGGCTTTCCATACTAGCATCATCCGGTTCCTTCCCGCAGCTTGAGGAGGCTAGGACTCAGGTAGCTGATCTCTTACCAGCCTACGACCAGCAGGTGACGGCTACGCGTCAACTTGAGGAGACAATTGAGGCTTTCCGTGTCCGTCAGGATGAGTATACAGCTAGCATCTCGATAAAATCTCCTTTGTAGCGCGCACTCCCGAGGATGATCAGAGATTACAGGAGATCGAGCGAGAGATTGCTAGGCTCGAGACAGAGCGAGCTGAGATCCTTGCTAGAGAGAGATCCCGAGCCGCCATACATGATCTAAATGTGATTGATGCATACAGAGAGGCCGATGAGATCCGTTCAGCCCTTCCTCTGGTCGCCATCCAGGTCGGAGACCACGGAGCCCACTTGGAGCAGTTGATGGCCCTACAGGCGAGATGGGACGCCTTGAAGACCACTATTTTAGCTATGCTTTAGATTGTTGGATTTGTAGCACACTTATGATGTGTTTTCAGTACATCTATGACATGCCTGCAGTATATTTCTTTTATGGATGGATGGATGCATTTTTATATTTGGAAATTTTGGCCGTTGGTCGGCCTTTGCTTACATCATTGCTTACATAATTGCTTGTATGCATAAGCTATTACATCATTCAATTGTTTGCTAATTGTTGGTGGTGGCACAGTAGTTTAGAATGCGGAAGTGAGATTGGTGAGTCCCACTGGTTACAGGTAACTTTACAGGTAACTAGTGAACAGCCGTGGGGTCGGCTAACATAGGCCGTGAGTCGGCCTCAGGTGCTTCCTGGTTCCTGTAGTTCCCGCATTTCCCACATAGTGGGAACATACTTCTTCAGGTAACGCCCATTAATGGTACTTCTGTGCAGTTCTCCCGCGAGACTCGACAACCAATAGGCGTTTCCCCTGAGGACTTTGTGCACCCGGAATGGTCCTTCCCAGGTCGGGGACCACTTGCCAAACTCTCTACTTTTGGCACCGACAGGTAACACCGTTTTCCACACTATGTCTCCTTCTTGAAAGGTTTGTCTTCGGACCCTATTATTGTAGATCCTAGCTATCTTCTTCTTCTGTGCAGCCATGTGGTTGAGGGCCTGCATCCTGGTTTCATCCAGGTCTTCAAGTTCCATCACCATGGCCTGAGTGTAATCATCTGGAGTAAGGCCATGTTGCCTAGCTACTCTGAGTGAAGGAACCATAATCTCCATCGGCAAGACGGCATCGTGCCCATAGGTAAGAGCATAAGGGCTTGTCTTTGTGGCATCCCTTTTAGAAGTTCTGTATGCCCACAAAGTTTCTGGTAACATCAGATGCCATCCCATCTTTTTGGCTTATCTTCAATCATTTTCTCCAGGATACGGATCAGGACCTTGTTTGAAGCTTCTGCCTGTCCGTTTGCTTGAGCGTAATATGGAGACGAAGTCAAAAGAGTTATGTCGTAGTCATCTATGATCTGCATCTGCAAGAATGAAGGACAGAAGATTGGAAAACTAAAAAGAAAGCCAGGGCGTCCGGTGGATGAAGTCTACCTTTGTAATGTCAGGCTGAAAAAAGGGGGATAGCACTAGAGAGTCGGGAACTTTCACTGCAACTGGAGAGGCTCACACCTGGAATCAAACTAACCTATCAACAGAAAGAAGCGAGGTTGATTTCTTTTCAATAGGGAATGCAGTTGAAATAGAGATTAGCTTGAAAAGAAGCAGTACTACAAGAGAGCTGTAAGACAGAAATAAGTCGATTGCTGCCATTCCCTCCTTCATTCTTCCTTTAGTTGAAAGAACTGCTGATCCGGAGTCAGATCTTTATCCTCGTACGTTGGTCGAGTCACCGCTTCGCCCCTTCACGCTGGAAATATAGGACTAGATCCCTGACTTATATAGTATAGTAATAGGTAAAGCTCTTTCATTCTTCATTGTCTGCATTGCCATCTCTCTTAGTAAGGAACGTAAGTCACTAGAGCGAAGCTTAAGGACTAAACGGTGGTAAAGCACCTAAAGCTTATAAGGGTAATACCCTCTCGCTTTGCTCCATCACCTATCGGTAAAGTGTCTTAACGCTCCTCTCCCTATCGGTCGAGTCACCGCTTCGCCCCTCATATTGCTATATGAGTGGCTTAACGCTCGAGCTTCCGTTGGTCGCCTCGCCCCTATCTCTAATGGGTATTAGGTACGTGTATACATAGCCCACAATCTCTCTATCTTTAGATTGCGGGTATGCACAGAGCGAGAAAGAGACTTATATCCAAGACCAGCAAGCCGAGAGATCGTTGAAAATCGCCGACACTGATACTTGAGGTAAACAGCATAGCCCCATAAGCAAGCATAAGGGTGAAAGGCGTTCAAACAAGCCTTAGCAGAAAGTGTGGATATATCACCCTATGATGCTATTGACTCTTTGTTTGCGTAATCAGTCTTTCTTTCCCTATCAAAGCTATATCCCTTATGCCCTTACACGCATAGCCCTTTTCTCTTCTTACTTCAAAAAGAACGTTAACCATTCATATGGAGAATCTTCCTAATGAGGATTAGAAAACTCATTCTAACGTACGTAGTTACTCTAAGAAGCGAGAGGACTTGGCTAATTCCTTCTATCAATTCTTGTGACAAGAAGGGGAGTACTTACTCATAGTCACCTATGAGGTATGTCACTATCCTAAACAAGAAGTATAACCGATCAGTGGCCAGTCGTTGGACTGGTTCGAGCGCACAGTGGGTCTTTATCTCCCGGTAGCAAGACCAGGGGGATCACTAGCATGTGGGCGCTTGGCTTCTTCTTTGGAAGGTGGGAGAATAGACGTATTTTAGTAATTGGTAATTACGTCCTACAACAGCTATTGAGGCCTCTTCACGAGTGGCTGTGCCATGCCCTTCGGAGGCTACCATGTGATGTTCGATCAGACCAGGCCTCTAGACAGGCTAGCTGGATCTAAGACAGCATTCTCCAATGATTTGAAAGCAGCCCCCATTCGAATTACGTTAGGTGGCCTTTGCTTTTCTTATTCAGGGTGATATGCTATCTTTTGATCGTTTGCGTCAGCTGCGGTTAACCCTGCGCTTGCGTGCAATATCGATCAAGTACCCGTACCAGTTCTCTCAAGTCAGCTTTGTTGCTGGACAGCCTTTAGATTATCTTATCTTAGATAGGGCTATTATGCCTCTTGACCAGTCTTTGCCTATACTATAAAAGCCCACCACTTCTTAGTGTGGTGGTCTGCAGAGCAGGTACATCCGGGTCGCACCTTTGACCGTTATGCCGTATTAGGTGATGACGTGGCTAAAGTCTATTATAAGGCTTTGGGCTATTTCATATCATCAATCCCATACGGGCTCTGCCTAGTTTGCTAAGAGGTTTCGAGTCCGTGCCTTGACAGTAAGTAGATTTCTCTCCAGTTTCAGCAAAGGCTTGTTTGAACGGCCATAGCATAGGGGTGATGGGCATTCACCTCAAGTACCAGTGCGTCAGATTTTCGACTTTTTGCCGGTTAGCTGGTGTGGCTTTTAGGACTCTCTCGCAGCTCAACCATACCCTTTCCAAGCTCTCAAGATGGAAAGGTACGAAGTCACTCCTATAGCTATAGGAGGTACGAAGTGACTCATATAGCTATATATGAGGTAGCGCGCTCGCTTACTTAGTACTTGTGCTAAGGTAGCTTCTTGCTTGCTTAAAAGTGAGAGTCAGGCATTTGGCCTCTACCATTAGACCTAACCAGCTTGTGGGTTAGTGACTACGTACCTTTCTTACTTGATTGACTGCTTTACTGACTCTTCGAAAGAGGGTCAGAACTCGATCCGGGAATCTCATTAGTCCTCGACTCTGACTCTTGGCGGAAGGAAGCCATCTGCTTGAGAGCATCGAATCGTTGCTGCTTTTGCTATTGGTCTACAAATCGCTGCAACCAATGTCCCGAAAGTAGCCTCCGTCCTCTTTTGAGTAGAATGATGGGCTCTTAGGAATAGAAGTGGGCATGAATGGAGCTTCTAGGACTGTGTTGACTGAAGCTCTCTTTGTCCATCTAATCTTGATTTGCTGTAAACAGACGATAGTTTCAATTGGCTTATTCGATGCTCACTGCCTTCATTTAGGAGTGAACCCGGTCGAGATCAGATGATGCAAGGATCGGATTTGATAAACTTTCTGGCAATTCGCCTCTTTCGGGATCTTCTATGACTCTATTAGCTTCTTTCTTCCCACGGAAGTCACTTCGCTCGCCTAAGAAGGGCACTTTTTGGATCAATTGCTGAGGAGCAGACGATCTTGGCTTAGAGAGATGCGCCTTTTAGCTTGTTATCTTTAGGTGCTCTGGTTTCAGGGAATCCCTCACCCAGTTCCATATTGGGATGAATCCAATCCTAGGGCATTCACCTCTCTGGTAAGCCGGTCCCTTTACATAGCCATACCATAATAGGCAGTTTTTTCGAAGTAGCTGCAATTGAATCGGCTGGTATAGAATCAACTGCACATTCATCTTCCTTCCTCTATTCTATCAATTTCATTTCTTTTTTATGTCCACATGTCTGCTTTTAGAAGTCAGGGAATGAGCTTATAGCCAGAAGAGGTTGTGAAAGAATGGCTTTTGTTCCAATCATCCGCTGTCTCCATATCCGTTGTTCAAATAGCAGCTGCTTGGCTCTTTCCCGGTGGAAGGGTTTCAGGAATAGAATCCGCATTCCTTGCGCTATAAGCGATGTTTTTAAAACCAGTGCTATGTTTGCAATAGACGGTGCCGCTCTTGAATCAGATATGGAACTTGAGTGAGTGGCATATCGAAAAGATTCATATGCCTCGAACAAGATAAATGTCTTTTGAATGGACATCTGAGAGGAGAAGGAGGCGCCTATTGTGAGGGAATGGTCCTTTGCTTTGCAAGACTAAGGGCTTAGAGAGAAAGCAAGGAGAAAGGCCCTACCATAACCGATTATAAAGATGAAGGAAATCAGTGCACTTACTTAGTTATTCAATAAGGAGAGGAGTACCGGCGAAATGGTTTAGGAAAGTAAGTGCCCTCCCTAGCCAATGCAGACCAACTTAGAAGGGAATCCACTTGTCCAATGCTTGTTGAGGGTTAGATATCCGGAACTTACATACTTAAAATAAAAGCGGAATCCAAACCTTTTTCATTAGTCTTTCGAGCTTTGTCTCATCACTGGGATGAAAGCATCCGTAACTGTAAGGCAAATAGCAGGACGATATACCCGACCTTGCTCAGTACTAAACTTACCGATGTACGAGAGAATTCATTCTGTCCAGAATCTCCTTAGCTTAGTAAGGGACCTTCGCCACTTTATTACGCTATAAAAAAGGATGACGTCCTTGTCCTAAAAAGGAAGATGTGAAGCTGCGGGAGATGGCTTTGACTGACTTCTTGGAGAGCTTTCTATGTGTCCCTCCCCTGGGGAATCCCTTAATATTCACTCGGGTGCAAAAGTAGTGGACTTGATAGCAGGGACTCCCGCATCGTCCGGAAAAGTCCTTGAACTCGGTTCCTCCCAAAAGACTTGAAGGTGGCAATCTAGCTTCCGTTGAAAAAGCAAGATGCGGAGTAAGGACTTCCTCTGACTTCGAGAAATCGGTCCATCTGGCCCAGCCCAAGCCAGGCCCCATCAGCCTTCTGGGAAAGAGGAATGCCCTAGGCTTTCTCTTGGCCTTGGCCTAACGGACGTAACCTTCTTTGGAAAAATTAGACTCCTACCCGAGAGGCAAGCTCGGCGGCGAGGGTGATTTGGAGATTGGAATACCAGAGTTTGAGGAACTGCGTCCTCCATCTGGAGAAGAGAAGGAAGTTGCCTTCAAAAAATGGCTCTCCTCTCCTCTAATGGAAGACTTTACCGAATCTCCTGGAACTAGCCGTAAGAGCAAGAGGTGGTCGAATACGGCCACTCATCCGCTTCCTAGCCGGAAAAGAAGGACTTTTCATCTCACTGAAGTAAAAGTCAATGTGCACTATGCTTACACATGAAATTGGTTTGCCTTTCTATTTGAACTACTTTCAAAGGCCTGGAGGGAGAAAGAATAAGCTGTGATTCCATTCCTCAGCAGAATGACTCTTTTCACGAAGAATCCTGCTCAAGACTTCGCTGCTTGAAAGCTTTCATTGACGTTAGGAAAGAACTCAAAAGAACTCATCCAAATCCAAATAGGATACTCAAACTGAGATTGACTTTATATGATTGACTTTATATCGTATTCAACAGACGTTGCGTCGAAAGCATCTTTATATCAACAGAAGTAGCTCCGACAGGGGTAATAAGAGCTAGAAAGGATGAGTCACTCCTTCGGGCACCTCCAATTAGCAATTAGGCTACAGAGATCGTGGGACAGGGCTTCACCTTCTTTATCATTGGCTCGCCTAGACCGCTTTAGGACGTTTAGTTCCTTTCGCTCGATTGGTTTGGAAATATTAAAAGCAACGGAACGGGCTTTGCCGAAACTCAATTCTCGGCTCAATTCGATATTGGATTAGCACAGCCTGGGGCAGAACTAATACGGATTGTGCGGGAATTAAAGACTGGGTTGGATCATTCGGGAAGTTGTTTAAAGTGAGGAGTAAGTGACGACGAGGTTGTGTCGGCGGGATTGGAAGACCTACCCCGGGGGCCGCCTATTGAACGTATCTAATCTAAGCGATGCCTGGGGCCTGTCTCTGCAGCTAAGCTCTCTCTTTTCTTTTGTTCTTGTTCAGGGCTGAAAGTCCCCTAAGGTTTTGTATTGAACTTCGGTCCTACTCCTTCCCGTAAGAAGGAAGTTGTCTCAGTCTGTTGAGCTACGACAGGCTGCGGTTCGCCCTGCCTCGGTCTAGCTCTCAGTAGGCTTTAGCCCTAATTTTAATCATTGTATGCACCTCTATTCCTTCTTCTTTCTTTACTTAACTGCCCGATGGACTCTTTAGCCTTGGATAGCCCCTCATGTCGAAAACCATTAGGTCTTTTGCTTGCCCCGGGAGGATCGTAATCTTACGCGCGGTTCCGAAGCGGAGTTGTCTTCACACTCTATGGTTGAATACCCGCCTTTGCTATTGGTTTATCTAAGTACCCCCTCTTCCATTTCAATGGGTAAAGATCTTATATCTTAATCAATCTATCAGAAAGATGTGACCTTGCCCCTTGCACTCCTAACCCGCATAAACACGGACCTTCTAGGTCACTGGCAGCCCAGAGCGCCAACGTCTCATATCATAGCATATCGCATCGGAAGATAACGGCTCAGTACAGAACGTCGAACAGCTTCTTGAATAATCGATTTTACGCCCCTCTATTGGTGGGGGGGCTCCTTGGGCCAAGCAGATAGTCTTTCTTACTAGGTTTTAGATCGAAACTAAAGGGGCTTCTTGCCGATGACGATCAATGATTTGGATTGAAAAGGTCCCACCATGACATACCTGAATCGGGCGACGACATCTTCATGAACTGGCTTTGAGCCTTCAACCGCGGGCATGTCTGGGTCCCTAGTACTACCCAAAGATCGATTCACTCTGCTTCAAATAAGAAGATCCAAGCAGGAAGTACGGGCTGCTTTCACTTAGTTATCATCAATACACCCCATTTCGACCTCGCCCTGTGTCATATCATAAAAGTCCTTCTCGTTCCATATATACTGAGTTAGCTCGGGAGATATGGAAAAAGCCCCCAAAAGGAACTTTCGCTCTAAGGATGCCGGCCTGTATTGTATGGCGGAATCTTTCTCTTCATGGATGCTCCGCGTGTGGTCCTTGATCCTTTAAGCTTCCCAGGCCTTCTTCGCGTTCTTTCGGTTCCACCGGATTTTAAGACTCCCGTAGGTTAGTTTCCCGATTTCCCGAATCTGACTCTTTGGTTTCGTTCATTCGTTTTAGCCCATAAAGTCACCAAAAGGATGTCGCTTCTGAAGAGGAGGCGGAAATCCGTAGTTTATCTACTATTAGCAACTAAAGGAATGAGGCTTTCGCCTTTATGAGATAGGGGAAGCTATTATTAGACAGCGGCATCCGATTCTCCGACTTTATTATATAATGAGTGGGGGATTGATTCGAAGGATAGAGAATTGGAATTGGAAAACTTAAGCCTTTAATTACCTCCCTCACTGCACACTTTCTATATATATCTGCCTTCAGAAAAGAAAATCCGTCTTTTGCGCTCTTATATAATCTTTGGCCTTTCGATCCCCTCGTTCACAAAGGGGCACAACTGAAGCTCATCTAACGATGTGATAGTGGCTGTTCGCTCCTCTTTCTCTTCATCTTTTCCAGCTTCTGCTAGGATTTTGTCCTGATAGCGCCGTGCTTGTTCAAGAAAGAGTCCCTTTGACGGAGAGAAAGACTCAATCGGGGGATAGATAGTCAATGGCCTATGAAAAACCTCTGTTTTTTCTCTTATTTTGGCCACAGCTACTGCTCGTGGGAATATCTTATGATAAGTCAAAGCTCGGCCTGAGGCTTAGGAGTTGCTTGCTTCCGAATCACTCTTCTCCCCAATGGCCACTAGTTCTGTTGCTCCGATTTTGGAAAAAGCTCAAGCTAGTAGGCGGAATAGGGATCGCTCCGTAATCTGTCAATTCAGTTGTTGTAGCGCCAGCGCCTGGCCTCTTCCTTCGACCCTTGATTCTTTCTTTTGGGCCTTTGGGCTTTTTGACTGTCCAACTCAATATCTGAAAAGAGAAGTCAGCTTTCTTCAAAGGCCGTTGACTCTGCTTCCTTGATTGAATAATCGAAGGTGAATCAATCAGACAGGACCGGACGTGTGATAAAAATACTTGCTTTCGTGCTGGAATTCCCCTTGGCGTCACTCACCTCTCTTTCCTTTGCTCCCGTCTACCACAATGGCTGTCTCGCTGTCTACTGGAGCTCGGATCCGACTCAAAGTGGGTTCGTGTGTATGCGCCCTGCCCAGAGCTAGCCTGACAGAAAGTTCAATCAAAATGATTGACACTTTTTAGTAAGGTGAAGACTCTTTCCCCTAATCCATCCATGAATATACTTTTTTCGCTAAGAAAGCCTCTACTGGGCGGGCTACTCCAAGAATGACTTTTTTTTTTTCAGAAAGTCATCCAAACAACAGCTTTTAGCTTGCTTCTTGATTGATTGTGGCGATCCCCTTCTTCTGTTCTTGACTCGTACCTTCAGGTAAGCCGGACTCAAGGAGGCTTCAAAGCCAGATCTTATAATTTAATATAGAAAGGAGACCTCTCCATCTCAGGTTATCCCATTTTTTGCTTGAATCCGGCCGTCAACTTCTTCAACTGCTGATGCCGCTGACCTATATGGTGTGCTTTTCATTCCAATTCCTCTTTTTCCGAATACATGACTTACATAGAAGGACAACATTCTTGGACGACAATAGATTGGTTCGGATGCTATAAGTGGGAACTACTGTAATAACTTGTCACACTGTACTCAGTCTCTCTTTCCTGAAATTCAATTCTATCTTTTCTTACTCATCAACCCGGGACCCCCTTCTTCAGTCGAGTGCCTATCTTTCAAGAGCATATGGTAAGCACTTCGCCCTACGCCGTTTCGCTACGACTACTTACCTTTCGCCTTTCGCCTAACATATTAATATTCATCTAACTTTCATTTTCCCGTCTTTTTTGGACGGGAAAACGATTAAATGTCAATTTGAGATGTCGCTCTCCGAGTGAACAAAAGGGTTAAGCGAAAAACCTGGGAAAATGATAATTTCGATTTAACATTTCACTCACACCGCTCATAGTTATAGTTGAGCCGTCCCTTCCTCAAAGCAAGGAGCAGAACCCTTGTGTTATCTCATGCTTCTGCTTGTTCTTATGCCTCCTGCCATTCCAATAGGAAGTTAGAAGTAGGAATCATTGGAGCTTGGGGCCTTCCCGCTTAATGTCTCTTGGAGCTGTCTCTCTTGTTGCAGTTGTGTCAGTTCCTGAGTCTAGTTCTGTAGTGGCGACTTCTTCCCTGAGGGGATAAGAGATCTCTTAACTTATAGTTGAGTTCGTAACTGGTTCACAAGCCGCTAAAGCCTCGTCTACTGCTCCTCCAGGCAATGGATATTGTTCGGGGCGAGGGGCCAGGTCAAAAGGAAAGGGACGAAGCTACAATGATATAAAATACTCATTATATAAGAAGAAGGACACTCAAACGAGGATCAATCAACTTGCTCACATTAAATCCTTTGAGGGAGATCCCTTGACTCGCAAACTCAAGGAAGTACGAACCACGAAAGCCGGGGATTGACGAAACCTACGATAGACGGAACAGCTCCAACAGCCTTACTTGCAGTGGTATGATATGGCTCTCCATCTTTCTTTGCCGAGTTCAATGGGCACGTGTTAAGCTTTTCGTTTAGTGAATGCGACTCTAAAAGCTGCTATAGATGCTAGGAAGCAGAGGAGATTATCTAAAAAATTCTCCAAAAGCACGAAAGCAGGCTTGGCACGACAACCATTGACATGAATTCAGTCACTGCCTTGAACGGAGATAGACCGATAGCCTCCTCTTATCTTACTTCTTAGTCGACTTACAGAAGCACAAGACAACTAAGGGGTGCCGCAGACGGACCCATTACAGCTCTGAGAAGAGAGGAGATTCCCTTAAATTAAAGCAAGGAACAAAAAACAGGAGCTCCACCGGCTAGCTACGTTCACTCACTAAGACTCCTAGACTACGCAAAACAAACCATAGCAGAAAGAGGGAAGTATGAGATAGATCGATTTCTCTCTAGAACTAAGAGAAGGGAAGTACCACCTACTAAGGAAAGCGACGAACTGCTAACTGCTAGCAATTCTCTTTAACCAAACCAGCTCTAAAGCGCTCCTGGAAGCACGAAAAATCGCTAGGAGCAGAGATAGATATAAGGATGTTGGAACCACCAAACCTACTCGAGCACCGCTAAGGTAGCACTGGCTTTGGGCGTTCACCCGTGGGCTATCTCCATCCATATTGGGCCATATCAGATACCCCCGCCGCCCTATGCGCCTCAGATCGCACCGATAAGAGGATATTCTGTAAGCTGGACGGACGACAACCAACCAGAACGAACGAGCCTTTACTTATACTTATTCTATAATGGCTGGAAAGAACAAAGCACGAGTCATTGCCCGGACCAGGAACAGACCGCAGCCCCTTTCTTGCTCCCTTTTTGCGCATTAAGGACTATAACCACTATATATATATAGGCTCAGAAAAAGCTTATTTATCGCACGCACTTTTACTTCCCTATGGTTATGGTATATCCCCTTTCCTATAGAACTAGAACGAGCCATAGTAAGCTATGAGATTGATTGAAAAAGCCTTAAATTAAAGGCGAAGAAGAATCATCGAACTAATGGACAGACCGCAACGCAAGTACTAGAACTCTTTAACTAGAGGAAAGACCTACCGACCGATTTCAAGGAATTGAGATGATCGATATGTATAATTGACAGAAACGACTTTTTTTGAGCATCAAAGCTCGATTCCTAGCCAGTATCTGATTTCCTCGGCATATCGGTTTTATTTGTTTCCGCACAGACGAAGTATGCTTATTCGCAACTAGTGAGCTCTATTTACGTTATTCCGATCCCCCAGTAGCGCAATCATCAAGCTCACCTCACCGCATTCGCATTCATAGAGGTCCTTCGCTTTAGCTTACCACCTACTCAATCAAAATTCAAAGACTTACGCTAACCTGTGATTAATGTATAAAAGGTTTATCACATCATAATAGCTATTTTAGCCATGCCCATCTACATCAGTAGTTGTGTTGCTTAAAGCTTTAGTTATACAGTTAGCTCAGAAGCAAAGTAGCAAGGCATATCAAATAACTTTTCCAACTCAATCAGTAATTAGCATAGAGAAGAACCTAATTCAAAAGAAGATGTCGTCCTAAGGGTCGTCCAGTGCTCAATCCCGCCTATCTTGCTTGGGTACGCACATACCCTTCTTTCTTGGATCAAGGCTACCCTAACTAAGGTTATGAAATCAAAGAGGTTAAGGAACTCTCTACATCTCGTGATGTTTGGCTCACTTTGGAGAGGATCTTTCTCGATCAAGGAACTGCCAAAGAGCTGAAACTTAAGCTCCAACTTCAGTCCCTTAAGTTAAGAAAAGGGCACACAGCCTATGGGGACTTATCTTGGCTTTCTTAAGACGATAGCTGATTCTTTTGTTGCTATCAATTCTCCGCTGTCTTCAAAAGAGTTGGTCGTCTATGCTCAGAGCTTATAGTCGCACTAAGCGAACATTAGGCTAAAGGCGGCTATTGGAAGAACGAGTGGCTAGCTCAGTTCGTAAGTCTTGTTCTGTTGAGTAGTTAAGGAAGTCCTTTCGTAGGGTGTTTAGTCAAAAAATTTCTTCCGATAGATCGAATAGATGGGTCTTGACCTTCGCTTCGAGGGACAAGCACCGCATCTAGGTAAGCGGCATCTAATTTAATTGATTCACCGGATCTTCCATCTACGAAAATTACAGAGATGTCTGTTAAGGTCGGCTTCATGAAAGCAGGCAAGTTTAGCGAAAATAGAGATAGAAAGAGATGGATTTTGCCCAGCCGTTGTCAGATCAATTCCCATTCATTCTTTAATGGAATAGGGAACGGGCTATCAGGAATGGGCGATAGCCTATGACTAAAAGTGCTGACTATCTATGAATGACCAGGATCGGAATAAAAATCGACGAGATGAGCCTACGAAAGATTTCAAGTTCAGACTATGATGACTGGCATCCTCACTTATGCAACGAAATTGAGTTGATGGAGTAGCCAGTGCCCTTGAGTTATTCTCTTCGGTATCGACTTCTCTCATCGTTAAAGGCGCCGCAAGGCACTCGACTAGAAGGAGTGGATGTTAGGCACGCAGGGAAGACTCTGACTATGCGCTGGCACTAGCCCTGGGCATGGATTCTTCTTTGATTGAAGGAACGGGACAGAAGAGAACCAGAACCATATCCTTCACACAAAAAGTCTGATCTTATCTGCGCTATTGCCCGATCATAGCTGTACTGTATGAGATTAGTTCTCCCTCTCCCCTGCCCTGTTAGAACAGTCTGGTCTGATCCTGTAAGCGATATAGACTACTTTTTAGCCTGTCCAAAAGGTCTTTCATGTCAATGTACTATGGCCCCGTTAAGCCACTTTTTGATAAATATCAATGGGCATAGAGAGAAAGGGAAGAGGCAGACTGGTTGAACCCAGCCCGAGCTAAGCGCATAAAGCATACTATAGAGGCTACCAACTCCAGCTCGAACGAAGTGAGAGGAAAAAACCTGTAAGTCGAGTCACCGCTTCGCCCCTCTCAAACTCAGTCGAGTAGACTAAAGAGACTGGAAATAAGTATATGCTTACTCATACGTAACTAGAAAGCCGTAGGTCCTATACCCCTATCTCACGATTCAAAGCCTTTCTTGGTGGATTACCTTATCGGTACCCTAAACTCAGGTTTGATAGACCTACGAATGCAGCTCTTATCTTTGGACTACGGCATTACACGGCATTCTACAATGAAGAGAGGGATCGGAGATTGATCGCAGTAGCTGGTAAGAAGAGAGATTTTGATTCAGGAAAGGGTCTTGCTATTAACATCTTTCTTGCTTTCGCTACGACCCCTTTGGAACTAGTTCAAATAAGGTCCTCTTGGAACTCTTCTGCGTGCTGCCGGTCTTCCCCTCGCGTGGGGTTCGGGAAGGCCTAATCATTTCATAGGAAGAGCCGAACCGGGCTCCTAACCTTAGGGAACTTCAGAAAGGAAAGCCCCCTTTCCTGGAAAGCCCCTTCATATTAGTTAGAGACAGAGCTACTGTCCTCAGAGCTCTTAGGGACCACTCGATAGTCGTACCACCATGGTCTTTCTCTATTGGACTGAACTTCGATGGAAAATGTTTTCTTAGCCCATGAGCTCGTGCGAAACTGACACCATTGAGATTGAAAATGGTTTTCAAGTCGATTTTCCCTTAGCATTTCATGCTTATTCTAATATCGTATTCTAAGGTCATACTTCTCAGACCGATATGGCATGCTTAGCCGACTTGGCATTTTATGCCCACTCTATGGCAGCCGACTAGGCATTGAATGCATACCCCAACCCCACTCTATGCTTATCCGGCATTTCATGCCCTAAGTGTTCAGTCCCAACGCTAAAGCTAAAACTTAGCCGAATAAAGGCAGAAAGCCGATTTCTATTTATAAAGGGAAAGATATCTGACCGAGCACTTGAATCCAGAGATTCTATCGGCACGGGTATCCCGTTTCAACGAACTCACTCTGAAACCACCAAATACTGACTGGCCAGTTAGGACAAGGGAAAAAATTCAAGTATCACCAAACTTGGGTATCTTCTTTCAGGGTGATAGTTTAAGAGCAAGGCCTTGACTTTGAATTTACGTCGAGATCATTAGAATTTGCTCTTAGAGCTAAATCGTCAATCTCTTCTTCCCAGGCAGGATTAAGGGAAAAGGGATTACCCCTCCCCCCTCCGGTACAAACTGATATTGATCAATATCCGCTTCACGAATTCGTCGAAGACGAATATCGGAAAAGATCCGTTCAGCTTGTTCCTGAACGGCGATGGATTCCCCGCTATAGGAATCTTTCCAGCAGCCCCGCTTTGCTTTTGAAGCGGTCGGGGCCGGCTATTCTCTCTAAAACCTGCCTTGATCGTGTAAGAGAATTCTGAATTCGCTTGCAGCTCTTACTCGCTTTCAACCCTTTGAAAGCTACTGGCGAGGAAGACGGGGACTAGTCTAAGCCCACCGCCAAAGTGGAGTTCTTCTATCTGGGACGGATTTTTTGACAATTAGGCATTAGCAGTTGGTGGAAATCCACAACGAATGAGTTCTAACCTTTCTTTTTTTTTTTTCTCGAACCAAGAGATGCAATGAAGTTCCTCCCCCTTTCAGTGCTCTAATCTACTAGGGATGGAGTGAAGCTGGAAGGCTGTGTCAAGAAAAAGGCTAGTGAAATAAATGCCTCAGAAGAGCAAGGTGCAACCGTCTCTCTTACCGAGCTTTCTGGGAAAGAAAGGAAATCGGTTTTGGTTGGCAGCAAAATGTTTGACGCGGGGTATCTTTTACTAGGCGGCAATTCTCATGGTTCAGGGTTCTGTATGTCAACTGCTTTACCGGCTCTCTCATAGCTGATGCAAGAAAAAAGAGCTCTCTCTGGTCTTAATTGACCACGGATCAGGTCACGCTTGCCCATGATGCACGAGCTAACCAACTACTTGGGAAGTCATCCATTGCTCTCCCTATCTTATTCTTTTTGTACTTATCACGATCAATTCCTTTTCAAATTCTGCTACTAAAGCACTTCTTTGGGCAAATGCGAACCTCCCATTGCCTAGGCTCGCTCTCTATTGCTGTAGCTGAGTCCGTCTATGGACTGCTCCTTCCTGGTATGTAAATGGTAGACGGGGTTCAAATACCGATTCCTGGTTTTCTAAAGCACCTTTATTTTAGGATCCTCAGAAGGTAATCCCCTTACTTAACTTAATATAAGGGGTCAACAAAGACCAGAAATCAATGTATAAAGAACCACATAGACCCCATATACTAATAATTACCTATGAAATAATCTCTCTCAGTTGATGGGATAAAATAGGCGATTTTGAATATCTCTTCTTACCTGACCTGGAAGAGGAACCGTTGGTGGAATCACCTCCCACTTCACTTCTCTTAATTTGCTTTCACAAATAAACAAAGCCCGGGATAAAGCTTTATTAAAGCAAGGCTACCGATGAAAGAGAGATAGTGATTCGTTGATGTTGATGAAAGAAATGATTGGTTTCAACTTAGGGTCAGGAGAAACCCTCCATATTGCTCTTCTATCTCAAGGTTCAACCAGCCTAAGGAGAAGGACGGGGGGGAAGTCTTAACCAGACGCCAAGGCGTGAAAATATCCTATCCGGATCCATCCGAGCCAAATCTTTACTTTAGAAAGGTATTCACCGCTCATCCAAGTGGGAAGAACTAAGACTTGAATTTCAACTATGCCGAGGGGAATCGATTGATTAGGTCGACTAAGAAAACCTCCGTCACAGAAGCCCGGGAAACTTCGATTTCACTTCTCATTCTATCGTATCAAGGCGATAGCTTCGGATTCAGACATTCCGATATCGTCCTTATGTTATGCCTGAGCCCTCTTTTCATCTAACTATAAATATCGTATAAAGAAGAAAGTAACTTTTACGCCCAAAAACTCCCATGCTTTTGTTTGGTCAACAACCAACCACAACTCTCGTTTCCTTCAAAAAGACTCCTACAGGCTTGACGGAGTTAAGCTGTCTGGAGGGAAGAATTCAATCTCAATCCATCATGCCTCAACTGGATAAATTCACTTATTTTACACAATTCTTCTGGTCATGCCTTTTCCTCTTTACTTTCTATTTTACACAATTCTCCTGGTCATGCCTTTTCCTCTTTACTTTCTATTTTTCTATATTCTTACTGAGATCGCTATGGTATGTCCCTTATGAGAAATCTCCATCATGGAAGAGAGTCTTTTTTTACTTTCTATTTGAGCCGATCATTTATAAGATGAAACTTTTCATTTTTTTATGGAAATTTTTCCTAACCTCTCTGACTAATCCAAGGCCTCATTCTTGGAAAGAATTTTTTTACTGGATTTATGAAAGATTTAAAGTTATATATAGGCTTTACCTTCTTCTTTTGGCAGAACACAAAAAAAAAAGAACGAAGAAGTAAGGAAATGAGACGACTCTTTCTTGAACTATATCATAAACAGATCTTCCCCTCCACACCAATCACGAGTTTTTCTTCATTCCTCTCGTATATCGTCGTAACGCCCTTAATGCTAGGTTTTGAAAAAGACTTTTCATGTCATTCCCATTTAGGTCTGATTCGGATCTCTCCGTTGTTTCCTTTTCCTCCCGCACCTTTTCCTCGAAATGAGAAAGAAGATGGTACACTCGAATTGTATTATTTAAGTGCTTATTGCTTGCCAAAGATCCTACTTCTACAATTGGTAGGTCACCGGGTTATTCAAATAAGTTGTGTTTTCCGTGGTTTTCCCATGTTACAACTTCCGTACCAATTCGGTCGATCCGGAATGGATTGGTTAAACATTCCATTAGGGAGCCTGGTCTTGACTCTTCTGTGTGGTATTCATTCTCGTTCGGCTCTTGGAATCACATCCAGCAGTGGTTGGAACAGCTCGCAAAATCCAACCACTTCACCTACTTTATTGCCCCCAACCGTTTCTCGTACCTCTATTGAAACAGAATGGTTTCATGTTCTTTCATCGATTGGTTATTCCTCTCCGTTCGTATCTCTTTTTCCAATTTCGGTCTCGATTAGTTTACAAGATTGAATGGCCAATTCTCCTCTGAACCCTCGATTCGATTGTTTTCCAAGAATGTTGAGCCGGGTATGTAAGTCATGTATCTGGGAGGAACTTAAAAGAAGGGCTTTCGGTTTTTTGCACCCTGTTTTGGTCTTGCAGCTATTTAAATAATAAATTATAATGAAAAAAAAAAGGGTACATAATATATCATACACGTACATAAATCAGTTCCTGCATATTCTCTCTAATAATGTTATTAAGGGCTAAGGGAGGTATCTTGGAAACATTAAAGAAATAACTCGACATCCCGCAATAAAGTAATAAAGTCGGCGGCTCTATTTCTATCCCTCCAACAATGGGTGACTCTAAAAGACTGTAAGGCTCTTGCATTTTCAGTGAAGCTCAGCAGCATATTTCGCGCTTATGGGGCTTGCATTGGGAGTTAATCATCTTAACTGCATATAATGAGTCAGACTCTACCCAAAGGTTCCGAGTGCCCATTCGCGAAGCCATCTCCACCGTATGGCAGATTGCATAAAGTTCCACCTTCCAAATCTCTCTCCCCAACCCTCTCTCAAAAACTTTGAAAGGTCCGAAGGACTAAATATGCAAGCGGTAGTTCGGTATCAGCTGTCTCATCTGGTCAATCTCATCCCACACAAGAAGGATTTTTATCTAAGCCTGTACCCGGAAGAGAAAGAGTGATTTGATCTCTCTATAGCTTGAGTTGTAGTAGGTGGTGCCTTCTCCCTTCGCCCGGAAGGAAAGCACTGACTTGAACTACTTTGACCACTGCGTTTTCCCGGAAGCGAAAGCGAAAGGGAATGTCGAACTAAAAAGCGGAGTGAAAGCACCTACCTTATGTTTAGGCGTGTTGGTTTCAGTGAAAAGCCAAAAAGAGAGTTTTGCGTGTGCCTGCTTTAGTAAGGAAAAAGCTTGAAAAGCGTACTTGCTTTAACAACGGAAAGAGGTTCCTTCAGCGGTTCAGCTTTAGGTCTCGGTTCAGGTGCTGGCTCAAGTACTGGTGAAAGTGCCTGAACCTAAGCGTCTCGCTTGACTAAGGGTGTGAGTTCCTACTTTAGGCTTTAAATATTTAGCTTTAACAACTTTCACTAGCGCTTGGCTAGTTACCGAAACCCAACAAGATTCTCTGCACTTGTGCTTAAAGGGTCTTCTTAAAAGCGGCTAGAAGTTCAAAGCTAAGAAGGCGAGTAGTTGATACGAGTTTACTGAGCGCATCGCCTTCCCTAGAGTGAGCAAGAGCGGAGTTTACTACGCCAGCCTAAATGCGAGTTTCACTGACTGAACCCACCACTACCCGAAAGCCGATACCGCTAGAGAAGAGCAAGAATCATACTTTTTCTACTTCGCTTGCCGGACAGGAATTCTTTGATTCAAGATCCCCTTGCCTTACGCCCTGCCCTGAAACTGGAGAAAAAGTATGATTCTATCTCTCTGCAAGACAAAGATTTCATTGAGCCTAGCTCGCCCAAGAGTACTTTCGGAGAGTTGACTGAATCCCTTCCCTCTGCTCTGAAGCAGGACGGACTTTCAAGTCAAGCGGAACTCTTTTTTTAAATAAGGTGAAAAGCGCTTTCGTTGCTAAAGCCCTTTCTTTTCACTGAAACCGTAGTGAAAGCGATGCGTTCTGTAAGGGCTTGAATTAGCGAGCGAACCGTACCCACCAACTGAGCCAAGGATTACTACATTTACTGGTAAGAAAAGACCGTTAGGGAAAGTTTACAATGCGTTAGCACGACTTCGGAAACTGTTTTCAACGAAAGAGATCCTAAACTCAGGAATAAACATTAAAGAAATAACTTTGTATGCACGGTACCTTTATAAGTAAGAAAAGACCTAAAGGTTCTCTTTTACAGAGTTTATTACGTTTACAAATTTTATAAGAAAAACTCCTATGTAAGAAAAGACCTATAGGTTCTCTTTTCCATCGCTTCCTTAATTCCGCGAGAAAGTTCAAATTCCCTGTCCCAGTACTAGACCAGGTATAATTATCTCCAGCAGTCCTTTTCACTTTAAGGTCTTATCAAAGGACAAATGAAATCAATCCGCTTTGAAAGCCTTCCAATTGGAGTTCCCCTGCTCCTGAAAAGTGCTAGTTCCCAGCCGAGCAAGACTTTCTATCGATAGAGCAAATAGGTATGATCCATAGGTGGTAATAGTTGAGTTCCCTTCCGGAGATCAAGTGCCTTTTACCAATAGGTAATATCTTCTTAAAAGTCTTTCGGCCCTAACTGACTCGCTTTGTAACCCGGCTTGACGAGTCACTTTCCCTGGCTAGTCTAAATCTAAAAAAGTATTCATTACCATCTCATCTTCTATCAAGTCTCGTGGTAGTAGTGTTATTCCGCCCGGGAATATTAGCAAGCCTTGCCCCCACCCCAGGTAATATCCTCCAGTTCCTTTGCAAGCGGTTTTTCTCTTGGCAACTCTTGATCCAGTTTCATTGTAAGTCAAAAAAATCTTTCTTTTTGCTATCTAGTTTTCAGCACGCTTTTCAATCAAGTTGCAGTTTCAGTTCTAATCAGTGCTTCTCTTCCTTTTTAAGTGAGTACTTGATAGGGCCATTCCACAGACTCCTAAGCACTCCCTGTAACAAGGGACTCCATTCCAAGAGGAAAGACTAAATAAATGGTTTGCGAAAGAGGATAGAACCTATGCGTATGGCAACGTCCTCTATATAGTGTTACACTCTTCTAATTCCAGGGAGTCACTCTAGCCCTAGTCGAACACTCTGGTCTGGTATAGAAGGGAGAAGGAAAGCAACTCCAAAATAAAATGTAAGAACAAAATTTTCCAACCCGCCCTCAAAAATCTACCTAGTTTTATATCCCTCATACGAGAAAAGCACTGTCTTTCAGGAGATGCTTACACCTCTAGGTAGAGTCTATCCTCTACTGGAATGTACTACTCCATATCGAACCTATAACCTATAACATCCTATGCATGGAAGGCAACTCTATCAAGTAAAGCTCAACCCCTAGCACTGAACCTCCAAAAAGGGAACTGGATGAATGGGAACTGGCTAGCCTCTATCCTTAGGACCTAGAATCTGCTATCCAAGATAGGACGGACTCCTATCATCATATGGTTTTTTTGAAGACTTTCATTTCATTCCCTGCGAGGTCTAACGATGAGAGACTGCTCCGGGAGCAAATAATCATTCTTTTTGCCCACTTGCTTTACTCCGCTTGCTTTCCTAAAAGATCTAGTTTCAAAACAAAACAAAATGGGCATTCGATAGAGCAAGATAAGGATTTGTAAAGACTTTCAAACTAACGGGCCCTAAACCTAATACAGCTTTCAATAAAGATTCTTGCGCTTACCCTTGCCCTACTCCTGTAGTAAGAAGACTAGCTTTCCGTCCCGCCATTTCTGAAAGTATAGTAAAGGGACGACCGATTCTTGATAGCACTAGTCTCGTTGAAAGAGAGTTCCTCATCGGAATTAGGTAACAACAACTTCTTGATCGGAAAAAAGAAGTTGTTTTCACTCCGATAAGAGGAAGAGAGTGAATCTATATTATTAATAAGAGATCTTGTACGGCTATCTAATCCATCCCAGCCAGCAGTACTTGCTGATCGATAAGACGTATCCCAAAGCAAAGGAGTTTATTCCTTCCACCCGCCCTCTTATGTCTATCCGAACACGGCACTGTAGCTCCCGTTCATTGCCCTTTGCAATTAATTACCACCATCCTCGCCCTGGGGGAACCCGAGACCACATATATATATATCGCCGATAAAGAAGCCTATTGACAACATTGGCTCGTGCAACCGCCTCGGAAAGGCCAGATAAAAGAGAAGACACTGCTGCTGCTGGGTTAGACTGCTTTCGTAGAATGATGAGCTTTATCTCAATTGCCTTGCCTGTCTTCGGACTCGACTAATACTTCTTTCAATTGCTTACCCAGCTTCGGGCAGATCATCCTCGGGAAGGAGAAGTGGAGCTAGACCAGTAGAAAGGAGAGGTTTGAAGACGATCGAATGAAGTTTACGGAAAAGCTCGGGAAGTTTCCTCTTTTAGTTGCTGTTCCGGAATCGGAGCTATAGTAGGAGCTTGAGTAGAAGGAGTCAAAGGAGCTGGTCTCAGCCTTCCTTTCGTGCTCGTGAATGCGCTCCTGTAATGCATATGATAGTACCCTAGCTCGGAACCAGTCGATTCCTGAGTGCGCGTATCCAGGAACTGAGCCAAGTCAACCGACGCCGAGGATTACTTCACGAGAGGGAGAAGAACTCTATCTAGCCTTCTCTGGTATTCTAAAACAGAATTCCTTTCGGGGAGAGATTTTGCTTTTATCATTCCTTCTCCAGCAGCTCCTTCTGTAAGACGAGTTCCTTAGAGAGAGTTGTCTCGCGCCGCAAAGAGACTTCGGTTAGTCTGCTTTGCTGCTTACTCTGTTCCTGGCTTTCAAGCTTTCAGTTTAGGGCGTGATATTCTAAGACCAATGCTCAGAGAACCTTGCTTTTTCCCAGTCAATAGCTGTCTGCGTAAAACATGCCATACTCCCGCTCTCACTCCCTTCAACAATAGCCATGTCATATTCCTCGGGAATTGCCTAAAATCCCTCTCTTCAACATCCCTTGACCTAGCTCTGTAAAGGAGGACTTTCTAGTCAGTCTTACGTCCAGCCAGTGCAAGCCCTCTTCATTCGACTACAGATGTAGCAAGCCGCTTGAAATTCAGATTACGCTTAGGATAGCCGAAGCGATGGTTATAGATATAGATAAAAAGCCGGTTCTAGCTCAACCTCAAAAGCTGGGAAAGCTTTTCGATTATTAATTTCTTTCCGCAGGGACGGATCAAATACATCTAGAGTTCGCTTACTCAAGTAAGAGTTCCATCTATTTTAATAATTATAGGAGTCAAGTGAATAATCTTTTCAAGCTATCGAGCTATAGGACAAGCAAAGTAAAGCGAAAAGATCTATCCAGTCCAGCAGGTATAGCAGGTTGACTAGCCATTGATCTAACTAGTTTGAATGCTAGTTTCCAGTGATTCAATTGCATAAAAAGGATAATATATTCCCAGGCGAGCTCCTTTACCTGCGGTTTCAGTTGGACTCCCTAGAGATTTCTTTTCATGAGAGGATGTAGGATTACTATTACTATAATAGGCTTATGGAGAGGTGCGCTAATAAGCGTCTGGGAGAATAATAAAATATGCTTTTCTTTTCCTTAATGAAAAAATACTAGAATTTAATAGGGAGTGTACCCCAAACCTCTGTGGAAGTCAAATACAGTGATCAAGCCTTAGAGTTAGCCTTTAGCGAGTGTAGGAATGACTTGCTGCTCCAACCTTCCGAGGGCTAGGGACAAGGGCTTTACTCAAAGTCATATGAATCGAGTTACATACCTGGAACTAGCGTTATAGGAATAGACTTCTCGAGTCTGTGGAACGATTAGGCTTGTTTTCTCGCAGCATCCAGCCTAAGAGAATATAAAAAGGGAGTGGGTGACTTCTATTAGATAGATGCTTCTGCTGAATATAAATAACCTTATGATCAGTATAATGTTCGGAACCTCCCTGCATTCGATCTCCTCCCCTTCCTGCTTTCCGTCGGGTGGGACATTGCCCAAAAAAGAATCTTCCTGAATTTCCCACTAAAGTGACTGCTTCGTTGAAGGGGCTTTCGAACTGCATTGATCAACCAATTCACAGACGATGAAAAGAACTCCTCTAATCTGAATTACACTAAGTGGGTAAAGACGGACCCTTAGCTGGATCAACGCAAGGCCACCTCGTCTTAGTATTTTCACCAGGTTGTTAGAATCTTAAGTAGTGGACTGCCTCACTTTCGTTTTAGGAAAGTCGGGATTTTTGGCATCAAAGATGGGATAGATATTATATGCCATCACAGCTGAACGTTTACCTTACAGAATGCCTTCCTTCTCGTGAGAAGAAATCCCTTTAGTCAAGTCTAAGTAAGGCTCTTACTAGATCTCTTGTACCGCTATTCATGGTGTAATTTTCTATCTGAATAGAATGTGATTGCCTGAAAGCGATTCCGGGAGAGCCTAGCATAGAGCTAGCTTTCTTGTGATGAAATCGCTTACCCCTGCATGCTAAGGCTCAGTCTTTCTAGATCTTCTAGTTACCCATTCTTCCCCTCTAGGCTAACTGAACTCACTTAAGCCGAATCTCACTCCCTCTTTATGGCAGCTATCTCTTCCTAAACAGTAGAGAAAGAAAGCCCGCTGACTCCAGCACCTCTATTGCTTGTGAAAGATAGTTATTCCCTCTGCTTTGATGCTTTCGCTGATTCAATAGCAGCTCCCATTCCTGCAACATTAGTTGCTTCCTCAACAAGAGATTTAATCCTCATCTCTTGAACTCTGGGCTTCTTTAACAATAGCGGATTCTACCCTAGGATTCGTGAAAAGAAAAAGAAGCAGTTATGCCCTTCGCCCTAGTACTGGGATCAGGAACTCCTCTATCTATGCTAATGGTTCCGTTGTCATACTATATTCTATTCTACCTTCGAGTCCCTCATTCCCTTTCGAGCTAATGAGAGCTAACTGGCAAGAAGCAAGAACATTCTCAGCTAACCGCGAACAGAGTTCCGAGTCGCTTATTGGAATCAGAGACTTAGTCAACAAGCATTCCCACCCGAGACATTTTTTTCTTCTACTAAGAACTTTTCCGAACACCTATCCAAGCCAAGCTTTTTGCCGACTCTATACCCTATCCGTTAATGCTTTTGTTCTTCAATCTCTTCCTATTCTTTCTCCCCCTCGGAAACTACCGTAAGCCCTTAACTTCCTTCGCTCTGCATAGCTGTCTGTGCATTGAGGGAGCAGCAGTGGACTTAGTGGGCAGTTAGAAGGCACAAACGGATGTGTTGCATGCTAATGTGGAATTAACCACACTAGATGCGAAGGCAGGTCAAAAAAGGAACCGCATAACCTCAAACAAGAAAACTAAGGGGCACCTGTCGGTAGCCGACTTCAAGTCGAAGCTAAAACAGTCCAATTTGCCAAAAGTCAACGGCTTTGTTTGATTAAACGTCCCGTCTTGAGGGATTCATTATTTGGATCCAACGCATAACGAACTCTAGAAGGCCATAAACAGTCTTTGGAATACTGTTCTCCCTTCATGTGAAAAAACTCAAACAAGAAGCGGAAAGCTCCAAGTTCGTAAGGCAAGGAAGTAAAGACAGACCGAAGTTTGTCGTACTTCTTCCCTACTAATTGAAGCTGTAACTTCCACACTAATTGAGTGAGTTTATGAGTAGGTAAGGACTTCCAGGTTGGATCCCAAGACATTCCTTGATATAGAAGAATGTGGGATATCCAGGGTGTGTATCGGTCAAAGATGGTCTTTAACTTCATTTTTATTAGACCAACCTGACTGAGAACTTCGTCCTCAGATATCCATGGCTCGACCATACTCGCGAAGGTCCCCTTATCTACTCTTTTTCTTTTCACTAACTCTATTATTCTATATAATGAAAAGAAAGACAGGTAGATCCTCACTAGCTGGTCACTCCGATCGTCTCGTTTCATTATCATTCGACGATGGAACGCTGGGATGATCAGAGGGTACCCTGATCTATTGAGGGATACCGGAACCGGTAATAGGTCATGGCAGTTTGTACAACCCCCATAGGCCTTCTGTAAAGATGAACTACATTGCTTAAGATATAAAGCGCAAAGTAGCCACCCAGACTTCCGACCTAACCTAATAACCGCTTTGGTATACAGGTATGCAGCAATACACAGCTCCCCTAGGATTGCCTATCATAGCAAATGCTAACCAGTTGCCTAGGACAATCCTTAGGTCAGGTAGGGTACTCCCGTACTGAGCACACGGCACAACGAGAACAACAATAAAGAGAGAGAGCCATAAGACCAGACGCCAACAACTTATGACTTGTTAGGACAACTCAATAGGACTAAAGCCTCCATATCCATCCTAGAGCTCCTACAAACCTCTCCTAAGCACCAGGAAGTTTTCAAGAAGTTCTTGGCCGATGCCCAGGTACCTGTAGAAAGCACCCCTACTGACCTAGAGAATGTGGTAGGAATTCTCACTGCACCGACGGCCATATCCTTCTCAGATGATGACCTACCCAATGGTAAGCTATCTCCCCATATCAGAGCCCTGAACTGAACTCTTCTTATCGGCAATCGTTCTATCTCTCGAGTTCAAAAAACCCTCAACATCTGCCCTCTATCCACGCTGCGCGCCCTTGACATTTCTGAGGACTCTCTGGCTCCTTCTCCCGTGTACATCACCGCTTATGATAACTCGAGAAGGCCAGCAAGAGGCAGGCTGATTGCCGATGTCCAAGTAGGCCCTTTGATCCTCAGTACCACCTTCCATTCCTACTTGCATCTATTAGGAGAAAGCTTAATCGAGTGGGATTTATCTTCCATCCCGTGAGAGTTTCCTGCCAGCTAGTTAAGTTCTATTCGTAAAGTAAGTTATCTGACTTAATCCAGCAAGTAAGCAAGTGAAAGCAAGGGCTTGGGATTTGATCCACTCGATATAGGGAACGAGCAGATGCTTTCTCTTACATTAAATAAGACTAATTTCGATCAAATCAAGAACGAACAAACTAGACTCTATACCTTCTCTTATTCTGTTTATTATACAGAACCTCTCTGAAAGGGCTATTTCTTTAGTTCAAAACAATAGTTAGAGCTCTGTTCACTCAACGGGAACACGATTTCTGGTTTGATCCCGTTTCGACAGATTCTGACTTGTTCATCTTCGGGCAAATCCGGCATTTGTTGGCCTCAAGCCTCCATCTGGTGATGTAATCTTGGACGGTTTCCTTGTGTCTTTGCCGGAGATTGTCCAAGTCAGCGATGGTAACAGCTCGTTGGGTTACAAAGAAGCGACCAACAAATAACTGTTGCATCTCTTCTTCCCAGCTCTTGACTTAACCCTGAGGTAAAGTACCATTGGAATGCATCTCCGGTCAAAGATGACCCGAACAGGCGCAGGCAATAGTGATTGGTTGGTTTTACACCAAGTTTCCTAATGCCAGCGAGAAGTGATGAAGGTGTTCTTGAGGGTTTCCAGTGCCGTTAAAGCGATCAAAGCTCGTCATTTTCCTTCGAAATCTTTCAACGGCTTCCCGACTCCTTTCTTTTCTTTCGGCCTACCCCCGCTCTCTTAAGGCCTTTCCTTCGCTCTGCCGAGCTTACTACTTATCTTTTTCCTCCGTCAGACTCTGTGGAAGCCTTCCCTTCTACCCCGTCTGGTATTCAATTCACTAGCTTCGGCCACTTTCACTCCCGTTCTTAAAGAGTCAAAGCACCTGAATTAATAGTATAAGGAGGATGGCATTAAGCATATAAATGAGATTGATGCTTCGAATGCCCTGAGAGTGTCTAATCAGTCCCTTCCTCCCCCCTTGGCTGGCGCCAGTACTTAACGTCAACTTGCTAATCGTGTATTGGGTCGAAACTCCTCCCGTTTCTGCTTGAGCGGTCCTTGTCGAACCGAAACTATACTAATAAATAGACTTTCTGGATTGCTCGCTAGGTCTCCCATCTCTTAGCAGGAAAGGATCAGCCCCAGTGTCGTTTTAGTTCACCGGCGGGCGGCTTTGAGCATCATCAGAAGTGGGCACGGGAGAAACAGTTTGGTTCCTATCTACCGTTGGTGTGAACGCTGCAAACAAAGATCTAAAGCAAGACAAGACACAGTCGTCAATTCTAGAGACCATCGGTGCATACCCTCCAAAAGTGTATCCCTTCCCTATCGTTCGTAACTGTAATTCGTTGACTGCGGAAAAACCCACCTAGCATAGTCAATAATCTTTCTGGATACCCATCCAGTCCGCGACATTAGTTACCTTGTTGTAATCCATCGTTGTGATAACAACCCAGCCCCCTAACCAATAAATGTTTCAAGAAAGAAAAAAAGGGAGTGGGAATTCCTCCCGTGACGAAACCATGAAGACTGGGTTTCCGCGACGCACTGCGCTAACGAAAAACTGCCTGTTACCGTTAAGCGCAGACGCAGCTTTCGAAATGTTGCTTATTGACCAACCCCTAATAGGACTTAGGGGTCGATTTCAATCCAATTGGACCAGTCTCCCACAGCTTTTGAAATGTTTCAATGTTTGTTTGATCGGTCGTTTGCATCCGATACTGTAAATTCCTGCCTTACCTTAAGGGGCGTAGCGTTGCATTCAAGGTTCAATCGGCCTATGCTCTTTTCCACTCCTGTACTTACGGGATTTCAAGCATGATTACAGTAGCGTGTAAGCGATATGGTGATTTAGCTGCACTTTCTTTTTACATTAGAATCTCTTATTGCAAGAGGTGCCATCCTTACCTGGAGGAATTGGTCTTTGATTCCGTTTTTTAGAAAGAGAATGTTACTAGATCTCGTACCTGCGCGTCACTCATTGGCGCTTTGAAAACGGGCCACCCCGCATAGATCTATATAAGCTATCCATCTTTATGATTGAACGGGAATCCTCATTCGTAAGTCCAGCCTCAGTCAAGGTAGCAGTGGAGGACTTCCAATGCAGTGCCCGAAAGAATGCTAAAGACTAGTCGGATTGATGGACAATTGCCTGTTTAAAGGAAGAATTAGACAAAAAAGAAGAGGAATCGAAAGAAGGGCTTAGTGCTCCGATTGCGCCAATCACCTGAATCAACCCCTGAAGACGCATTTTCATGATCTACAGAGCCCTTCTTACTGAGTTCGGGATCAGATGTAAGACCAAGCCTTTTTGGGCTAGCTTTTGATCTCCTTGTTCACGAGAAGGACAAGGTAAACTCAACTAGTCGCAAGATAAAGTCACTTATTATAGGATATCACGGAATCCGTCCTCAGATTCGATTACGAAAAGGGCTGACTTACAACAAAGGGCCTAACCGAGGTCGCTTCCTCTTGCTTTATAGCCTGCCGGGTGAGCTCACTTCCGTCTTTTGGTCTCGCTACGTCTCTTTCCTTTGGCCGGCTTCGTCTGCCTTTCCCATGAGTGGTCAAGGCGGTCCTCTTTCATGTGGAATAGTTTTAGATCGTCCCCAAGCTCGCCTCTACTTTCTGAAAGCAATTGTAGCAGCTCCGGCACCCATTGATTTTGCACCTTCTAACATCCATGTAAAATTTAACCAGATGGGTGTTATCGAAGAATCGGCTATTGAGTAGGCACTCGTAGCAGCAAGATAGGTTGTCTTTGCTCTACGAGTGAGTCATGTCCTAAGGTAAGGATATACTGACCTATTCATAGCCTTCGCGCTAGCTTCATCGACTACCAAAAGGCCGGTTTTACATTTCATTCTCCGGAAAGGGAAAGCCCCTAATTGTTTCTGCAAGACCAACATATTTCCTTTTTAAGGAGCAGCCATATAATATAGGAGGTAATCCGAAGAACGATCGTAAAGCCGAAGATGATCGACTAGCTGAGGGTACGAAGGAGGTGACTTTTCCTTACGCGTCGACGTGAACAACTTGTGTGCTGTTAAGCAATGCCTTAGTATTCTCCGCCAAGTGCTTTTGCTTCCCTTCATGCCATTTCTGAGGCACACAGAGCGGTATGGCTCCGATCTATAAAGTTTAAAGAGATCTTACAGCCTACGATAAATGACCTAAAAAGCCTGATTTCGTGGGCTTGATGTGTGATTACCTATTGATTGACTTTCTCGGGCCTTTTGGCGCAGCTCTTTGGCCTTTTGCGATCGAGCAACCTATGAAGAGTTGTTGCCTACCTCCCAGAACAAAATTACCCACAACTTTCATCAAAGGCTAGCTTCTTTTACTCCTGCCTAACAAGCGTGCTACTGGCTTAAGTGATAGCAACTACAGCTACAAACTCTGATACCCTTAGAATCGGAGATCTAACAGCATATTTTATAAACCCTTCAACTTAAATTACATCTAAGCCCAAAATGGCGTTGTTCTGTGTAAGTTAATTACGTTTATAAAGCAAGGAAGGCTGCGAAGAGTGCTGGCAAGAGGTTAGTTACCAGTTCCTTCCACAGTTCCCTTAGCAGTTACGGGACTCAGTAAAGAGATTCGGAATAGTCAAATTCTCCACCCAAAGGGTTGTTTTCAAGCTGAGGGAAGGTTTGCTGCAACCATTCGAGAGGTTCCCAAGAAGCATCTTCGTCAGGAATATTCTGCCAGCGTTCCAGGGCTTCTCCGCGGTACTGATGTCAGACCTTTTTCCAGCGGTAGGAGATTCTTTCCGCCGGTAGCAGAGAAAACGCCCCATCTTCGTTTAATGGCGGAAGCGAGCTACTATCTTATTATAAGACAGACTGGTTTGCATTGGTAGCTATGCTTAGCGTCGACATACTTTTTTATCTTTTTTTCGCCAAACCCTCCTCTGGGCCTTCTAGCTATGGTGGCTGCTCCCTTTCTTTCAATACTCCTTCTCCCCCGAAGAAGGTTTTAGGGAAATTTGCTTTCCGGCTTCCAGTACTCGCTCCAGGTTCCATTAGTTTAGCTAGTGAGGTAAGTCAGTACAGCCAGTCCAGTGAGAGCACCGTAGATCAAACCTTCAGCTTTCGGTTGGTAATCGGTTCGGCTTCTATCTCTAGTTCAGGCGGTAAGCTAGTAAAAAAGGCCCCGTAAGGGCGGGTGGATCACGGTATACGGAAAGAAAGAAAGATGGCAATTATTAGAGTGGAAAGTGAATTTCCTCATTTTGTAGCCAGTAGAAATGAAATTCAAAGCCTACCTTTGTCAGCTGTAAAAATTGCTGGCTCGGGAGAGAGCTTACTCAAGCAGTAGGAGTAAGGGTACTAGAGGTCTTGCAAAAGGAGAAATGTGACTGTGACAAGGAATAAGAGTAAGTTCCCAGTGGTGAGGAAGGATTAGGCTTTTCAGGTTAGGGTAAGGAGAGAATAGGGTTGACAGTTACTCATCTTGAGTAAGATAGGGAAAAAGCACTTCTTTTCTTTCGGAGTGAAGAAGATGGATTGTAGAGGCCGGCGTCACAGATAGCATCTCGTACAGATGGACATATATTACTAATACCAGATAGAGATAGATATTTCACTAGCACCAGTTCTTTACCTATAGCTATAAGCGGGGGAAGCTGAAGCTAGATCTGTCACGTATAAAGGAAAGAAGGACGTTAGATACCTCTTTTTTGTAGATAGGAGACCTCTTTACTCTCATCAATAGTGATGTTGTGATTGTCGTTATTCTATTCCGATGGATTGACTGGTTATAATCTTGACGCCCGAAATAAAAGAAGAGTGGAAGTTGTCTTGAAAGTCAATCTTGACGAAGAGATGAAAGTCGGTTCTCAGTTCCCGAATCAGCTGTTGTTTGTGATCGCGCTGGTAGGAATGCTGCTTTTGTGCCCGGCGATGATTTGGGTTTGGAATGGCCCCTTCTTCTATGCCCGCTATGCCGTACCGGGGATAGCTCTGAGTTGCCCGTCGAAGTTCTCTGACTCGTCCTTCGCTCTTCGACGCAGGATTCGAAATCGGCTGTTTGGCGAGGTGATGTTGACTGACCCGTAAAAAAAAGAAAAAAAGAAAGAATGGAAGTGTTGTGACATTTGGTGGCGAGCCTTGATGCACACCATCGATTGGACCTGGACCCCTGTACATAAAGCCTTTTAGGATTCCCTCCCTGCCTCCTTCGTCTCACTGAGCTACCAATCATTCCCAATCTCCAGCCCGAAATAAAATAGAATCGATAGCCTGGCAGCTAATAAAAGAGTTGAAGGTTCGTCAAAGCCATTCCTTGAGATTGGATTAGAGAAGCGTAGTACGTATAATCGAAACTCATTGCAAGTTGTGATAGCGGCCAAAGGAAGTGATTCATTTATTTACCCACTTTCTTTCTCTAAACTACTTCATATCGTGAAAGCATTCCATACCATACGTAGGTTCATTCCAGATGAATAAAAGAATTCAAAGCCGAAACCAAGCCATTACTAAGATCCGTTCCTAGCTGCATGTCTTCTTTACATGTCTTAGGGAAAGGGCTGTCCTTATAATCAAGCCGCTATAAAGCCGGTTGACCGATAGGGCCAGGAGCTGAAAGCCGCTTGAACGAGTTGACGAGGTTCAGTAGGTCCCACGATGAATGAAGAGGAGCGGAAAGGCTCGAGCCAAGATCATAGGAGTGAACCTTCTGAATGGCCAGCTCGCTTTCAGGTTCAGGCAGTGACTCTCCCTTTAAGGCCGGTTTCAGGGGAAGAATGGGAGACCTAGACTTGACACTTGTTTTCGTGTGCTTGAATTCCCCTTGGCTTAACCTCTATTCACTCAACTCTTTGGCCTATCCCTTTGGTTGAGCTGGAACGAGTGCTTCCCGAGGAAAGAATGTTCTCGCTAATCAAGCAATTGCGTCAGATCAGATAGATGCCTTAATCGGACAATAGCTTATCTAAGAGCTGGTTTTGTTGTCTTTGGTAGTGCCACGAAACACACTAGGCTACCCTTCTCCGAAAGCTCCGCGTGACCACCAATGTCTTTTCTCCGGCGATAGAGCGGTTATAAGGTAAGAATCTAGATCTCCCTTTCAGCCAGCTGTAGCTAAAAGGGAATGCTTTGTTAGTTGGAATAGAAGGACATGCTGGTTCGCTAACACTCTGCAGAAGAGACAGGAGCTTCTTCCCTTGTTGTCTTCGAGTGATTCTTTTGAGTTGAATAAATGTTCAAGCTGTGAGCTTTCTTACCTTTTCATTAAATAAAGAAAAGTGCATTTCCTTGCTTTCAGTCTATTGGGCCTAGAGGACTGGGAATTGGTTCACTCACATAGTCGCGGATTGAACTTAAACGTTAGCTTGCCGGCCAGTAATGAAGAAGCAACGGACGCTATTCGTGGACAGATAAAGGAAGAGTTTACAGCCTTTATCCTTTCCATTGCATACCTTCTTGCTCCTGTTTACCGTACTATTAGCTGTACTTCTTGATAAATGAGATAAAGTGCTTAATGATCGACCTCTGGAACAAATATTGATGGTCGACACTTCGACGTTTTCCCTAGTCTCATTAGCCTTAGGCTTCTCAGCTGCATACATCACTTTGACCCTATTGTAATGAGAAAGGGCTAAAGCCCCACTCCCTGACCTATTGTAATGATATAATAGAAAGCATTCGCCCAATGAAGAGCTAAGAAATCCAACTCTAAACCAAAGCATTTCATTCTTACCCTTTATTACTAGAGGAGAATGAGTTTTCATAACTCATTCTACACGATTAGAACTCATTTACGGTGATTACCTTATAGATAGCCAAAACGTGCTTTAAAAGCTTAAATCAAGACCTCTGGGACAAGATTCTACAATGAGGAGTGAAATCGGAGATTTTAAGAAGAGATCTTTTCTCTTTTATTCCACTGATTTTCTCCCAGAAAATTACCCTTTTCTCTTTGACTTTCTCTGCCTGGAGTCAATCCAACTAGATCTCTTTCGACTGACGCTCCATACCTTCTTCGTTTATTGGTGTGGAATGGTGATTTATACATCGATTTCAGGACTTTTCAAAGCCCTATGAGTGATTCCCTTCTCGGTACTCTTGTTTTCTAGCTTTAAGATCGATCTCTGGGATTGATTCATAGGATACAGCTCTTATGCCGCGAAGTTCTCCCGCAGCATATGCTGCATATAGAGTAGTAGTAAAAGGAAGAAGGAGAGCAGTAAGAGTCAGAGTAGGTTCAGTCTCTTTCCCTAAAACAGATAGCAGTAGTCTTAAATCACTAGCTTTGGACTGTGAACGAATTTCAAGTAAGCTTTAGCATCAGAGAAAGCTAGTTCGGGGTCTAAGAACAAAAGAAGGCATGGGCTAGACTTAGATCTCTGCTAATAGAATCGTGAGATCAGAACCAAACTAGGGAATCACCTTATTAGGATCCTAAACGCGGTTTAGAAGCTGAAAGATCGACCTCTGAAAGAAGATTTGAAAAAATTAGGATATAGCTTTGTCTCCGCGAAGCCAGAATCTCTTCATGCCAAGGGCTTTACCAGGCCTCAGGCCAAGCATTAAGAAAGAGGTAATCTTTCATTCCCGATCTCAGCTATAACGATTAGAATGAGTTCTTGCTTCTTACCTTATTCTATTATATAGGTACCCTATTAGTGTAGTGGGTTTGATAGCTATTTAATCTTTTTCTTTTTGCAAGTTAGCTCTTATCTAAACTCCCGCATATAGTTTGAGTAAAGCGAAGAAGTGAGTATATGAAATCGAAGCGCATTTGAATAATCGATCATATAGCTTGTGTGCCACGAGTGATCAGTCTGCGCAAAGTTAATGTAAGGTTAGCGTCTGTCATTTTCCTTCTTCTTATCTTTCTTACCTTTCGGCTTCTTACCTTTCTTCTTGTGAGAAATTGAACTATGGAAATGACTTATAGTAAGTAGTAAGCTAAGCTGCAGGATGCTTCTGATCAATGTTAAGAGGATGAAAATGACTCTTAACTTTGATCCACTCTTTAGACTAAATAAGAAAATTACATAAGAGAAGAAAGATCGTAGGAAAGGTGAAGATTCGAGAAAGCGTCCGTTCACGTCAGGCAATGTTTCGTTTCGAGATTGGCTGAAGCCTTATGCTTAACACATGCAAGTCGAACAGATAGATTCAGAAAAGAGAATAAGAAAAGAGACTTTAGGAAAGTGGTTCAGGTAGCTCAGCTGGTTAGAGCAAAGGACTGAAAATCCTTGTGTCAGTGGTTCGAATCCTGTCCCCGCCTATACCTAAATTCACCCAAAGTGGTGAACCACTCTTTAGACTATATAAGAAAATATACCCAACTAGAAGAATTTTCTTAAGTCTAATTAATTAATTAATCAAGCGGAAAAGCATAATACCCCATTTTAATGGGAGAAACTCGTATGTAACTTAGTGCTCTGTTTTGAAGGAAAATGAAAGAAATTTCAAAGAATGACGGTATAGTATGTTCCCCCCCAGGAATATGATGTTCTTTAGATTCCAGCCACGAAGTGTGTTCTATACGTCTCATCGATCTGGTATGATTATTCCTATGAGAATAGGTCGGATTTGTCATTTATCTTCTGGTCAGAAGCGACCTGAAAAATCTATCATGCCTCAAATGAAAGCATTAAATAATAAAGTGAATAAAAAAGGTATCCTTCGACCGTTATCTCCGCGTTTTCGCCAATTTCTCTATTCATTCCTAATCGTTTTTACTTTTCTCATCTTTTCCTATTTTCTTTGTCTTCACCTGGAAAAGGTGGAGTGCTTTCAAAGCTTACTTGTGAAGCTTGGTTTATCTCTCGGGGGTCGAGCCCTTACTTATTTGTTGCTCAAGATAGGCTGCTCGTGCGGTCTTACCTTTGCATTTGTTCGGGCTGTCAGGGCCCTCTTCAGTAGCGAATCCGCGCCTTTTCTCGGAAATTGGATGGATTCTTCTGGGGCGGGTCCATCTCATGGCCCAGAAACATCCACGGCTAGGGACCCCGAAAAAAGAGAGGCGGCATTTTCGCCCGAATCATCCATACAAATCCCATCATCCTCGGATTGGGCTGCATTGCTTCAGTTTTTTGCAGAGGAGGCCCCAAACGAGGGGGACCACGAAGCTACTAGTCAAGCAACCGGGGTCATGGAGCAAACAGGGCCGTCTCAAGCAACCCCAGCGGCCATGGGACCGGAGGACCCCCCTATTTCGTTTTTAAAAAAGGAAATTGTGCGGGTTCTCCGGTCTTGCCAGCATCGAAGGCCAAGAGCAGACGTGCTGGAAAAGGTCTTCGAGGATTTGCATCTCGAAACTGCTTCTCCACAAAAACAAAAAGAAATCGCGAACGTTCTCAACGACATTTATCAACTGCGGGACGCCTTCCTTAATGATCAAAATCTAAAGGCCAAGGATGCGTTAACGGTCGCCGTCCACGATTGGGAACGGGCGCAAGGGCATGGTCCTACTTGAATGAATAAATAAGGATGGAACGAAGGGAAGAATCGACGAGGAGAGTATATAGTTCATCTTAAATTTTATTGTTATGTTCAAAGCGTGACGAGAGAATGAATTCATTATTTTAGAAAATGTTAGAAGGTGCAAAATCAATCGGTGCAGGAGCTGCTACAATTGCTTTGGCGGGAGCTGCTGTCGGTATTGGAAATGTCTTCAGTTCTTTGATCCATTCCGTGGCTAGAAATCCGTCATTAGCTAAACAATTATTTGGTTATGCCATTTTGGGATTTGCTCTAACGGAAGCTATTGCCTTATTTGCCTTAATGATGGCCTTTTTGATCTTATTTGTATTCTAAAGTTTTGAGTTGTCTTCTTTTTGAAGGTGTAGTCTTTTTCTCACGAAGAAGATGAGGCCGCTCCTGAAATGGGGCGGGGAAAGAAGAGTGGGTCTGTGGGCTTCTTTCACTTGACTTTTTTACTTTTTTTAGTCCTCCTTCAAAGGTGAAGATACTAGGATGAATTATACGGTTTTTTTTCATAGTCCGTAGGTGCGCTCATTTCAAAATGGACTGATCTTTTTGACAGACAGATTCTAATTTAACAAAGTTTTGACTTTAGATATCAATCTTAGATAGATATAGATAGAGTCCCGCGAAAGTCTCAATGGTGCAGATAAGGTCTTCGGCGCAAATAAGGTAAAATATATAAAGTCTTACGTGAATGAAATAGATTCTATTTTGGTTAGTTCCGATCTTTGAAATGGTGACGGTAGAGAAGAACTGTAAATCGAAATTTGCGTATATCAAGATAGATTGAAATCTAGATTTTCTCTCTCTTCACCGAGCTGGTGCCTTGAGTGACAAGCACAAACGAGGAGTCACAAAATCCACATACACACTCAAATAGCGAATCCTAACATGAAACAAATTATTTCGTATTTTGTATAATAAAGATCAGTTACAAAATCTTATCGTTCCATTGCATTGTACAGGGGCAGGAAAGTACGTCAACAAGAAATATATAGACAGTTCCCGCCTCCGCTCGCTCGCTGAACAACTCGTTTGGTAAACCTAGCACAGAGAGGTCAAAGTTTTAGCTTATTGTAACCCTTAAATAACCTAAGGCTAGGACAAGACAAACAAGATTTAGTTTCTGTTTTCGATCTCTCTCCTCAATATGAGAGGAAACTGAGGAAAGAGGAAAATCTGAATTATAGAGTTCTTATTTTATGTTCTTCTTTAGATAAATATCAAGCTAAATCTGATAACTGAGGTAAATATGATTATCTTTTACTCTCTTTTATCTAAGGAAATAGAGAATTCTAAAGCTACTGGCTTAGAAAGCAATAAACCCAGGAAACTGAAACCTATTAAACTCAGGAACAGAACTGGCTATACCTGCTAGGGATTAGTCCGCTAACGTCCACTAATTCACAGTCTCTGAAGAAGAGGTTGAGTGAAACTGGAACTCTTCTGGAGTTTCAATAGAAAGTGTTCTAGCCTCAAAGAAGATTTATGTGAACACTCTGTCCTCACTTGATACTGAGGAAAAGATGAATAGAATTCGAAAGAGAATTGGCTAGCCCTGAACTGGCTACTGTAAGGACTGTTTGTCCGGGAACAAGCTTGCTTAACTGACTTGTAGATCCAGGAACAGACTTAGTAACCTACTTCCTGGCTATCTCACCGACTTACAAGTACAAGAACAGACTGACAGGCTGGGCTGACCTACTGTCAGTGTCCTGGCTATATTTCCTACTTTCCAGTTCTGGTTTGCCCGCTCGCTTCTCCCTGGCTCTACTGCACTGGCAAGGATATGTACAGGACAGTACAGGAAGGGATTACTCCAGATGAAGATAACTGAACAGATAACCTTCTAACCCCAGAAAGGGGCTTGCACTGAAAGGGTTGGTGTAACCTTCTTAACCGATCTCCTGGAACTGCACTTCTGGACAGATTTCCTAGCTTACTGACCTATTTCAGCTCCTAGCTTTAAGAGTGAGGAACAGATTCCCTTACTTTCGTTTCTGAGCTATCTCCTTCTCTGTTGGGTATTCGTACCAGTTATTCTCTTTCTTGGAGTAAAAGAGTTCCTATTGTTCTTATCCCAGGCATTGATTTAAAGTTAAGTTTAGCTTCCATGGCAAAGAGGAAATACCATCTTCGATTCCTTTCTTCGATGGCATTGAGGAATTGCATCTTTGAAGGCCAATACCATCTTCGATTTCCTAGGAATTATTCTTTCTTGAGCAAAGTGAGATTTATCAAGTTAAGTTGGAAGTCCTAGCTTTCAGTGCCATCTAAAGAGGAAAGTAAAAGATTGGAAGTTCTTTCTGTAAGTTCCTGCCTAAAAGTCTTTGAAAGTGAGGATTTCTTTGCCTTGGACAAAGAAGATTGAGTTGAAGTGGAATTGTCATCTAAATTCTTATTTGTTACTGAAAGTGAGGATTTCTTAAAGTGGAATTCAAAGAAGATTGATGACTGTTGGTTATCACCCATTGTTGGATGGAAAAGACGAGAATGCTGAGAAATCTCTTGACTTGATCTGAGCTTCTTCACTCTGAAAGTGAGGTAATTCAATCCCTTTCCGAACCCTTAAATAAATGCCTCACTCTTTCACAGTGAGTAAATAAATGCCTCACTCTTCAAGTGAGTAAATAAATAGCTCCGTGGGAAAGATAGGGATGGGATAGAGCAGTTAAGCCAGGAAATCCCTTCCAGTTTTCAGTATACCCTGTACATTGCCTGAAAAGTAGAGGTTGAATCCCTAGCTAAGCTAATCCCTAGCTATGCCAGTACCTGTACTTCTGTCCCTCAGCCACTTCCTTAGAGCGAATGCTGTTCCTAGGAGAGCAAGGCGAGGGAACTTCTTTAGCATCAGAGAAAGCTAGTTAGGGGTCTGGGATAAGGGTTGAAGTTCCTGAGGTTTAAGAGAAAAGGTCAAGCCTGTGCTGTAAAGAAAGAAGTTCTTGAGTTAGAGGCATCTGGAACTGGGAAAAGGAAGTTCAACCCACCAGAGGTGGTACTCAAATAGGCTATTTCACTAAACCAGCTGTTAGAGACACCAGGACAGAAATTCCCTCACTTTAACAAATTGACATGAAACCCAATATCTTGCTTGATCTTCTGAACTCTTCTACGTAACAAACTTAGATTATTCACTCTGAAGCTTAGATTCAACACTCTGAAAGAGACATAAATCAATTCCTCAGAAATAGAAGAATTGGGAGCTCTGTGGCAACTCCCCGAAGGGTAACCCCGAGCTGGAGCGAGGGTACTATATACAGATTATTACTCCGTGTTAAGTAGCTTTAGGTCAACCTAGAGTCTTAAAAGCGCAATAACTGTAATAGGTAATAGGTATCTGGAGGAAAGAAATAATAGTACTTCCACCAGAGGAAAGGTAGGCTTTTTCAACCTTCCAGGAGTCAACCCTAGCTAAGCAAGCCAGCAAAGCAAGTAGTCCTTCCAGAGGTAGGTCAGTCTGTTCCAGGGATAAGGGAATCAGTCCTTCACCCAACAGATACGCCGGAGAAGGAGGGATTAACGATAAACCCAACGGAATGTTAGAACTCAACTCAAGTGTAAGGAAGTCAACTGATTGACCTAATATGCACCACATTTTTCATAGTTCCTTCGGTGCTGGATTCCATCATCCCAGCCGTACGCTTTCCCTTTCTCTTTTTAGGGATAGCGACTACCCTTTGTTCACGACCTACTTGCCCTAGACTACCTTACTAGTCCTCTCTTTTTTCTATTTCCTGCATCGGAGACTGGCAATGTCTTACGTGATTCAATCCCTACTTTGTTTTGAATTTGAAAGCTTTTCTAAAGAGTTCCCTTTTTATAGGTAAATATAAAGATCATAAGATAAGAAAGCACCACTTCCTTCTTCTTTTTGATTTCGGCTTAGTTCAAATAGAACTAGCTAGTGGTTAAAAGATGGCATGCTACTTCTTTATGTTTTCTGGGGTGCTGATTCTTGCTTGGTGGTGATTATCCCTGAACTGCAAACTGGTGGTGAGGATGCCTGGTGTACTGAGGGCGAATTGTGTGGTGAAGATTGCTCTTGTTTTTCTTGCTGAGAGATTAGATGATTATGAGTTTAAAGTGAGGCTTTGTATGGTGGAGGGCTTTCGGTAGGCGACATTCTCCCCCACCCATTCCAGCGGCGTCCTCGTCGCTTTGCTGTCCTCGTATGCTGAAATTTGCTCCCGAAATTGCCACAAATCTTCAAGTGGCTCCCAGCTAGCTTCGCTATCCGGAAGTCCCTTCCATTTTACCAGCAGTTCACGAGTGGGTGCCTTGTTCAAATGCCGAACCACCCTATCGGATATGATCTCCTCGATTTCCTTGTCGTACTGAGTACGTACGCCCCCAGGTGCCCTTGTGGATAAGCTCCTGCTCGGATCGTCCTTGTCTTCCAGAAATGGCTTTAGCAAACTCACGTGGAAGACAGGATGCATTTTGAAGTTGGGTGGCAGATCTACCTTGTAGGCCTGCTTTCCAATCCGCTTAACGATCGGATATGGCCCTCATATCTCCGTAGTAGCCCCTGGTGTTGGCCTCGCGACCCTTTCCCATGCATATATAGTTTTACCAGCACCAAGTCGCCCTCCTGGAACTCCTCGGACTTCTCTTTTTTTCAGCCCATTTCTTCATGCGCTTGGCTGCCTTCTCCAAGCAGGCACGGGCAGACTCTTGCTGCTCCTCCCATCCTTTGGCGAATTTATATGCTGCTGGGCTGCTGCCTTTATAGCCAGTAGCAATGGTGTTGGGAGTGCAGGGTTGCTGCCCCATTAGGATTTCAAAGGGGCTCCGGCCGCTTCGTAGCAGATTATATGAGAATTGGGCAACATCTAGTAGCTTAGCCCAGTCCCGTTGGTTAGCGCTCACATAATGCCTCAAATACAACTCCAATAGCGCATTTACCCTTTCGGTTTGACCGGGGGTGCATGGCTGTGGAGAAGTTTAATTCAGTCCCCAAGAGCTTAAACAACTCCGTCCAGAATCTGCCAGTGAAGCGAGGATCTCGGTCGCTCACTATTGTTTTCGGGAGGCCCCAATGTTTCACCACGTGTTTAAGGAATAATTGGGCAGCTTGTTCTGCCGTGCAATCTTTCGGTGCGGGAATAAAGACTCCATACTTGGAGAACCTGTCCACAACGACAAGAATCCAAGCACACCCTTCTGAAGATGGCAGCCCCACAATAAAGTCCATTGAGACACTTTCCCACGGTCTCTCTGGTATGGGCAATGGCTCCAATAGCCCCGTAGGTAGCTGATGCTCTACCTTGTCCTGTTGGCACACAAGACAGGTTTTGACGTATGCCTCTACGTCGTCTCGCATTCTTGGCCAGAAGTAAACATCCTCTAACAATGCTAACGTACGTTGTATGCCGGGGTGTCCCGCCCACTTACTATCATGGCATTCCCGCAATACTTCTTTCCGCAGATTGTCGTAGAGGGGAACATATATCCTTCGGCCTTTGGTGAGCAGTAAGCCATCTTCCATCCAAAATCTCCTTGTCTTGCCGTTAAGGCAATGTAGCTCTTGGCTGCTGGATCGTGCTGCAGCCCCTGCTTAATACGTTCCAGCAGCGTACTCGTTGGCTGGCTAATGTCTGCCAACTCCCCTTTTCTGCTGAGAGCATCGGCCACCAGATTTGCTTTGCCCGGCTTATACTCCATGGTATAGTCAAACTCAGCAAGGAAGTCCTGCCACCGAGCTTGCTTAGGTGACAACTTCCGCTGCGTCTGGAAGTAACTAGTGGCCACATTGTCGGTCTTCACTATGAATTTACTGCCCAACAAGTAATGACGCCAAGTACGTAGGCAGTGCACCACCGCGGTCATTTCCTTCTCCTGCACCGTATATCGCCTTTCGGTGCTATTCAGCTTCCGGCTTTCAAATGCGATGGGGTGTCCCTCCTGCATGAGCACTCCTCCAATGGCGAAGTCCGAAGCATCAGTGTGGACTTCGAATGGCTTCCCATAATCCGGCAGGGTCAGCACAGTTTCTCCACAATTGCCTTCTTCAATTCTTCAAAGGCTTGCTGGCACCTGCTGGACCAGTCCCAATTTTTCCCCTTTTTTAGCAGGTCGGTAAGAGGGGCAGCTATCGAAGAGTATCCTCGGATGAATCTTCGATAGTAGTTGACAAGCCCAAGAAATGACCTCAATTCAGTCACTTTGGTGGGCGGTTCCCACTCTTGAATAGCCTGCACTTTAGATTGGTCCATGCGCAGCTTTCCTCCACCAATGATATGCCCCAAGAAGGCAACTTCTCCTTGAGCAAAGGAGCATTTCTCCTTTTTCACATAGAGCTGGTTGTCCCTTAGTGTTCGGAATACCTGCCTCAAATGATCCACATCTTCCTCCAAAGTCTTGCTATAAACAACAATATCATCAAGATATACTACTACGAACTTATCAAGGAATGGAGCCAGCACCTTGTTCATTAATGTGCAAAATTTTGCAGGTGCATTGGTGAGTCCGAAGGGCATGACTAGAAATTCGTAAGATCCATACCTCGTTACGCAGGCTGTCTTCCCTTCGTCTCCTTCGGCTATGCGTACTTGATAATATCCCGACCACAAATCCAGCTTGGTGAAGACTTTGGCCTGGCCAAGCTGGTCGAACAAGTCTGCAATGAGCGGAATCGGGTATTTGTTCTTCACCGTAATCTTGTTTAAGGCCCTGTAATCGATGCATAGTCGAAGCGTCCCATCATGCTTCTTCTGGAATAGTACTGGTGCTCCATAGGGTGCTTTGGAGGGACTGCTTCCTATGTGGTGGACCTCACTTTGCCCGTGAGTGTCCCAATCGTGGCAAGCTGAATGCCATTGTTTCCTCCTACGAAGGGACCCCCCAGCAAGGGGAAGGTGCGCAGCTGGGTTCGTTGCGCATTGTTAATTCGGTGCAGGCCAAGGCACAAGGAGAGTCCATGGGGGACGCTGCCAAGGCCAAGGTTGCCCCTAAGCTCCAACCAGCTAATAGTGGGATTGGCCGGTTTTGGCTTTGACCATGCGAACCTTTCTAGTTAGGCAAGCAAACCTGGAGCCTCTATTTAAAGCTCTATCTAAAGCTGCTCTAAACCCCTCTATTTAATGCCCCATACTATTTAATGCCACTATCTATAATTGGCTAAATGCCTCAACTGGTCTTTCAGAACCTTCGCACCTTGACTTTGACTTTCGGGATTTTCTTTCAAGAAGGTCTCGGAGAGAGCCTTGACCTGGGCGGGATGATCTATCAGCAGGGGCATTCCTCCTTGACTCAGGAACTTACATCTTCTTCTTTCCAACGGTGGAATTCTCTTATGAAAAAAGAGCTTTTTCTTTTAAGGGGTCTTTTTCTCTTTCTTGTTAGCCTAAAGACGGTTTAGAAGCTGAAAGAGAGGCCCTTTTAATATTTTAATAATAGGGATGCAAAATCAGATCTTTGGACTAGTCCTCCGTACCCCAAGAATCCCATATATAAGTTGGTTGGCAAATGAGTGCGCAAACGAGTTCTAGTCGTGAGTAAGGTTTTCAACGCCTTCGTTGGATCCCCGTCTATTAGTTGATTGTTGGCGGTTTAGAGGCATTTAATAAGGCAGATGAAAGGGGACTGAAGTTGCTATTCATTTCGCTCCAAATGCAGTTGTAGCTATTCATTTCGCACCCAGTCAGTCAAACATATGTTGGTTGGTTGGCGCGGAAACAAAGATTGGAAAGAAGGATTGATTTGGCCGAAGCCTGACTCACTTCATTCGCTTGGCGGGAACAACACATATCATAGGTCAGCAGCTCCCGTTACTTCTTTCTCAGGAGCAGTGGAAAGATTGTTTTCAACTTCGCTTGTTAGCGGGGAGTACCTATTTGCTAGTCTCTGAACGCGGCCAAAAGGTAATCTGGCCCAAGAGAAAGAGACGACTAATCAGACTGCTGATGAAAGCAAAGAGCTCACACAACCAGAGACTAATGCAAGCACACAGCTCACACAGAATAAGAGCCAAGCCAGAGAGACAAGGTCCGAAGCTTACTTAATATAGGGGAATCAGAGCCCTTACTTATATAGGGGCGGAAAGAGAAGGCCCAGAGCCAGAAGCCAGAGATTCAGAATCAGACCAATGAGTCAAACACGGATTCAACCAATGAGCTCAAAGAGATGGCGCATAGCCAAGCTACTGAGTCAACTATAGAGTTCCCTTACTTATATAGGTAAGGAGCCTAGCGAAGCTAATGAATCAACCCCTTACTGGAATCAATGCACTCAAGAGCTGCTATTGCTGCTATTGGAAACAGGAGCTGCTATTGGAAAATAGGTTCCATAGTAGACTTTTGAGAATGCCCTTTTTTCTAAGGCAATGCTCTAATAAGCTAAGGCTAAGGAGCCAAACCTAGGTTTCTCAGCTACTCTATCAGCCTATTATTAGTAGGGGGGTACCAAACAGCGATTTTCGCTACAAGATTTTCGTGAAATCCTGAAAAATCAATTTCGTTATTCGTAGCCGGGAGGAATGAATGGGAGAACTCCAACACAAGCTAAGGTCCTCGGCCTCTCACTCTCATTTCGCTGCAAAGGTCAAATCCGGATCTTCTAAGGCATGTTTGGTACCCCTCTATAGGTATGCATCGGGGGTCAGAACTGGCCTTAGAACGCGTTTTTTCTGGCTTTATTAATAGGGGCATAGAAGCTTATAATAGTTAAAGGGCAGGGGGGAGATTTCCTGTAAATCGGTTAGAGACTGAACCGGAACAGGGGAGTGAATGACGAATTGAATGCTAGCTCATTTAGAATTAGAAAGTCAATTTGGAGCAGGCAGGAGCCCATTAAAAAGTTGCAAAGCTGTAAAGCTGGTTCTTTCCTTTCTCCGCCCCAAAGACCCGATAGGAATTGGTTCGAAACCGGGGAAAGATCTCTTTGGGAGTCACCCTTATCTATGGGAGCGAGATCCTTCTTTGGTAGTTCATCTATTAACCAGTTCTTGGGGAAAGTATTTCCTATTTCTCAGGAGTTGTAGGTATTGGGCTGCGGGCCTTATCTTAGCCTTATCTTATCTTATCTTAGGGTGCAGTTCCAATCCTTTTCTTTTGCGCGCCCAACCTATATGTGCTAGAAAGCTGGCGTAGCGATTTGCTTTTGAAACGAATGCTTTATGTGTAAAAGAAATTCAAGAATGAAGCCAAAGAGACGCTCTACTCTAGTTTAACGAAATCGGGGTCAGAATTCTCTATTCTCTATTTCTTAATGCTAGGCTGTAGGCCAGGTCAATTACTTTAAAAGATAAGAAAAAAGTGCTTATAGATAGGGGCCGATCAAAGGGTTGCTTGCCCATAGTTTAGGGTACTTTAGAAGGTAATCGCATTTACCCTCTATTTAATGCCATACTCTATTAATGCTAATGCTTCTTATAGATTAATGCTAATGCTTCTTATAGATAGGGGTTGATCTTCTTGCTTCTAAACCACCTTTAGGGTAGCGAGAAATCCCCCCCCTTAAGGGCTTTTCATCTTGCAATTCTATTATCAGAGATTGGGGGGTAGAAACGAAATTATTTATGCTAGGGTTTAGGCACTGAACCAACTTGAATCTGACGTGAAAGCCCCCAGCTGCAGGTATTGACAACGTTTGCAGGTCAATTACCCTTTAAGATAAGATAGGGCCTTCCTTTTTCAACTGGGCATTCTCTAGGGACGGAACCTGGGATACATCTCGGTTTGACTCCAACCCTGGCTCATTTAGCATCTCGAACTCAAAGGGGGCGGGAGCAGAACAAAGCTTTCAAGCCTGACGCTAATCCTGAGATGCCAGGTCTGCGTTCTGCTTACGAAAGAGATCTAAAGCGGGTTCTTGCCTTTCTCCGCCCCGAAGGAGGTATATCTGTGTTCGCGGGTTCCTTGCTTCCTTCCTTTCGGAGGATTTTCGATACCGCTACGCCCCCAACCTATATATGGGTCTCAAAGAGCCTTAGATAACCATAAACTAGGCTTTTGATAAGATCAACCTCTGAAGATACGGATTTGACCGATGCTCCGAAGCCTTATAATAGTTAATAGGTCTTTGACCAATGCATTCTTCGCCACCAAACTCTTTATTTGTAAGACTAAGGGGCAAATCCAAATCAAATAGTGGGTGGGTGACGCAATTCCCCGGCCCTAGATACAGATGCACCTCTTAGGGCAACAGATGCACCTCTTAGAGCACACGCTAAGAATTTACCATTGTGCCCCACAGCTCATGGGACTTGGACTTTGCCCGGCTTGGAATCTCTCCTGTTTTGGGGTCTTACCTACGTGCATGCTTTGTCTTTCTTCCCGATGCTGTTTGCAGCAGCTGTAGAGATGGGAGCAGCTACCAATCAATAGTGGCTTTTCTTATTTAATATATAAAATAACCCCAACAAATATGCTTTCCCTTCTACTATAAAGAACCGAAACCCCCGCTTGAATGGGATCGGGAGCCCCAACACGCTATGAGTGGAGGGGGTTATGCAAAAAAAGAATTTCGCCAAATATCTAAATGGGGCCTCTAAATGGGGTGAGAAAGACGCATAGTCTTGTCTTGAGTTACATTCCCGGTTCCCTGGCTTTTCAAAACCAGATCCTAGGGATCCTGGAAAATGCTTCTCGCCTGGCATCTCAGGATTGGCGTCAGGCAGCGAAGCTACATATACAAATAGGCACCCGAGAATCAGGCTCTTTGAGACCTAGAAGGATCAAAGGTGCGAAGCAGTCGCATCAGGGGCGTCAGCGAAGATGAACTACCAAATCGCATCTTTCCCCCGCGAATGAACTCAATTTCCAAATATTATTCTTAATTCGGGAAAAAGGCAGCTGCTGGCCATCATATAGGTGGGGTGAATTGCAAATTGAGAAATCTTTCCCCTGCTGGGAGGATCCCCGTTGATTTTCTTTCTCCCTTCTAATAATGGCAATTACTAACTATTAAGGAGGGCCAACCTTCCTTACTGCAATTATTATAAGAGAAAAATGGGGCGACAAAGGTGGGATTGGCCTTGCTTGCTCGCCTAATAGAGTAAAGGCTTACTTGCTCTTGCTCGACCGCTTATCTAAAATAGGGCTACATCTATATCCATAGAGGATGAACAATTCTCATTCAATATATTAGTGGGTGGCGAAATGCCTCTAGAATCGAAGTTGGGTGCCCCCCTCTATCTAGAAAGGGTTTTTATCCCAACAGGCACCAGAAAATGTGATAGCGCTCATGCAATTATTAGCTGGGCCATACAATTGATTTTCGCTTTCTTTTTTCATGAACTAAAAGCCTCAACCTTTATTAGTATTAGATAGGGTTGCTCGCTTTTCTTTGATATGATATAAGCCGCGCCAACTTTCCCCTACTATTAAATTAAAGGAGCGAGGAGTTCCCCGTTGTTCCACTAAGAGCTCTCCTGGGACATGAAATTCGGCATCATTATAGGTTGGCGGAAATCGAATTGGATGGCACAAATGTCTATTTTCTGTGAAAACTCTCGATATTAGCATCGTAAAAGGCCATAGAATGGATTCTAAACCTAGAGGTCATACATATCCCTACTCAATGGAAAAAAGGTTGTGGATTCTCCCTGCTTGTCCTTAAGGCAGTCAGTGCTTGGCCCTTTAGTAAGGCATTGATTAAGTGAGAGAGGTCTATTCGATGTAATCCCCTCACATTCTACCTTCAATCAGTCTTAAGCTACCTTCAATCAGTCTTAAGAGGACCGAATACATGACAAAATTACATAAATAAGGTATTCGAAGTGACCTTATGTCACGTAGGCATTGGAGCGGTGCTTAGCCAAGAAGAAGATAGACCTATTTCTTGCCTTTATACAATACAGCGATAAATTGAATGAGGTTCGACAAGCGAATACTAATCCCTTGGGGGGCAACCACCATATACACCTCCTCACACTCTTATCGATCCGGCCGACAGATGCCTGTTTCGCTAAATCACCCTACCTTTCTAACTCGGCGTCTTAAGAACTCAGCCTTTTCCGTGGGAATTTGTAAACCAGTGGTTTAGTCTCAAAATCCTTTTCTTCTCGGTCTTTGCCCCTTTTAATTTAATTTAATTTAATTTAATTTAAAAGGGCAAAATGTCAATTTGCGGAAAGATGTCCGATTGCGATACACAATACAAGTCATTAGCGATAGTTGACTACGTAGGCGCTTAGAGAAGGGAAGAGGTCCCAGAATCAGAGGTAGTAGCAGCAACAGTAACACTGTACATCAACAGGTTCTATCCCGATCTGCTTTCGGTTAAGTAATCTTTCATTAGATTTCCTTTGTAAACCGCTCATGCTTTTACGCTTTGTATCGGAACTCCGAATTGGATTTCTTTCGACTTTGTTCTCTGTTCGTGTCGGGTATGATAACCCGTAAAGGGAGGGAACATAGTCATCTTTTCCAGAAAATATTCGAACACCAGTAGTCCCTGGAGAGCTCTTTCGCCCCAGATTACCTTATAGGGACCCTAAACGTGGCTTTTTGAATATATTTCTTTCTAATCCTCTAGACATGGTTAACTATAACAACTTTAGGATCTTTCGTGTCCTAGTTGGTAATATAAATCCTATTAATAAGTTCCTCAATTTCTCGATCTTAGGTCAATCAAGTTAATCCCTCTCGCCAAGACTAGTTGCCTTTTCCCTTCCTCTCTTTTTAAATCCAATGCCATCTGCAGAGCACACTTCCTTCTTACCATTTCATTTAGCTATTCTTCCCTTCTATAAAGAGATGGAGGACGTGGGAAGCTTATTCGTTCGAAGGACTCTCTGCTTTCAATGACCCACCCATTCAATCAATGCTAGCGGGTATGAACTCGATTGAAAGTCGGGTCTTCTGCTTAGCTCATGCCGGCTGACAGCATTGAGGTCTAATCCCATCTCCTTGTCAGTAAAGACACTATCATACCTCGTACGTTGGTCGAGTCTCCCTTCGGTCATCTTACTCTTTTCATTTCAGGAATAGCGGGCCGGGAAGGAGGAGGACGAAGCTTTTTCTTTTAGTGTAGTTGTACGAAGCGATACAATGCGAGAATCCGATTTGCCTTAGAAGAGGAGGAAATCTAGTTGTACTAGATGGAACCCATTTCAAAGCCAATTGAGTGAGAGTTTTTTGGACATGGAGCAATACTTCAAGGCGGTCCATGCCGACGAAGAAGAGAAGCTTACTATCAGCAGTATGTACCTTACTGCTGATGCAAAGCTATGGTGGCGAACAAGGATTGAAGACGACGTCAATGCTGGACGACCCGCGATCTCTACATGGGATAGACTTCAGAAAGAGTTAAAAGAAGAAAGCTCGGAAGGAGTGGAGGGGCGGGGAATTGATCCTTAGCTTATGAAAAGATCGTCCTTGAATCTTGTCCCCATCCATAATAGGAAAAAGGGAGGGCCTATAAGCATACCTTTGCACCAATGAGAATAGTTACATCTAGTATTGATCTACCTGTAAGCCAAAGCAATATAACAGGTTCTAGTGCCATTGATCTATAACCCTATTGGTTGACCGTTAACCCTAAATGAGAAGTAGGTCCATTCATCAGGGTCTTCCTTCAATTCTATAGCCAGTAGCAAGGGGCTTCAGCCCCGATCGTACCAATATAGTTAATAGAATCAATCCAGGCCTTTCTACTCCCATGCTTGTGAGGTTTGGAGTATCTAAATGACTGAAAGCCTAGCTCTTCTTTGTTAGTTAGCAGTAGGTGCAAGCGAACGATGCGAAGCCCTTTATGGATCGTCTCTTCTCGATCACAGAATACAGTTAATAGAGTGAAAGACCCCGCCTTCCCGTTCTATTCCAATGCTTGTGAGGGTGGTCGAAGATCAGAAGCCCAAGCCCTTCTTCCTTCAACGGCTGCTATTGATGGAGACAAACGTCGAGACTACTGTCATAGCGGATTGGGGTTTGGGGTTGCTTTGCTCATAATGCAATTGTGTAATGCCGGTATGAAGAATGCTCCTGTTGTCGGATTGTGATTTATGCAAAAAAAGATTGATTCATGATTCCTTAGTAGAATGAAGTCGATTTAGATGATTGACTCTTTGCGGTCCTCTTAACATGTAGATACTCTCAGATTCATGTTTGAGCGTGCCACCACCAATCCCCAATTTGACCTAATGGCATCTTACTGGGACATGTTGCATGGTCGGAGGGTTTACTCGTTTATTCCGTCAAGCAAGATCTGTATTACAGATGGAGCCACCTGCCATACAGAGACAAGTTCGCCTCGAGACAGAAAAAAGGATCAGTTTCGGATTGATGATGCTCCGAGATAGGAGGCAGCATGTTTGCTATCACTACCGCAATCGACTGCAAATGCCTATGGGAATTGATTGGTCCGCACGTAATCGATAAAAATGCAATCTATTTATACCTTACCGTTTTTTCCCAGATGTGTTCCTCACCACTCGAGACGTCATTGCGTTCAAATAACATACCCGGGGATTGGCACAAGAGTTGATTAACGCAACCTAGTAACCTCCTTGTTGGACATTGGTTGCTGACCAGATGAATAGTATAAAGAAGGTAATGATCGTGAAGCGGTATTTCAACCCAGTATAGCCAGTGATCTAGGCATCGCTTTCGGCAAAACGGCAAAAGCTAAGAGAAGAGAGCTGAAGTTGGATTTAGACCCACGATCTATTATGAAAGAAAATTACCAAGAATCCTAATTGAAGAATAGCAACATGGGCAAAATAAAGAGAAATTCTAATTAGCTAAATTTTCTGCCTTTCTCGGTCTCCGCTAGTTCCATTCCAGACCAGATGTTGATTTCATCATCTCGTACTCATGCGATTCGCTAGTTTAAGAAAGTCCCTTACGGTTATCTCGCTAGCTAGTGCTCTCATCCGAACATGTAAGCAAGTCCACACGCTATTCGTAATCTCTAGAAGCAGGTCTGGTCCCATGATATCTATTCTCTGTTGTACAAGAGCTAGTACCCTAGTCTGTTACTAGTTATTAGTATCCGTCTCCTCCCCTCCGTATAGTAAGACTATCTCGTACGTTGCTGTGGTTGGTTTACTCTCCCGTTGCCGGTATCTTCCGACTCGGTGAATCGAAGACTAATCAAAGTCCTTACTATTGTTATTGTGTTGCAAGCAAAGAGTAAGTATTTGATGAGAAAGCAGCTTTAGTAGGACTAGCCTTCCAACTAAAGGACGAAGTAACGAGACTGTTCCATGAAATTCCACGAGTACTTCAAGGAGAGGAGTGAAAGCCAAGGGCAGAGCTTCGAGTGACTTTCTTCTTTGCTCTTCGACACCCAATCTCACTTCATTCTATGAGATTCTTTTTCACTGGGAATCAATTGATGCACCATTGTGGATCTGTTAAGATCGCGACTCTCACAATCATTATGTCTGTCTTTTCCCTACGCTGGAAATCTAACTTCCTTCCTGATTCGAGTCTCCAACGCAACGAACTGCAAGCCAGCCAACGGTGAGGTTTTCGCTAGGCCACCTGATTGGTGTGGATATGGATGATTAGTTCCATTTCTGAATGGAAGTGCTGCTCAAGTTGAGCTAAAGAAAGGTACGAACGACCTGGTGGGGCACTGCCCTTTCCTTGTGCGCTGTCGAATCAAAGAAAGAATAGCGTATTATAGATCGTCTCATGATTGGTTTTCAAAGTAGGAACAGTCAAAACTCTCGCGAATAAGGTAACTTAACTGATGGGTAGGAAAGCTTGCTTTGTTGGTTCTGCTACTGGTTTATCAGACAGGCGTGAAGTAAAGTGTAGTATTGGTTTGAAGTAGTAAGGTATCCAGTTTCTTAGTAAAGAAAGTTCTCAGTTCACCCGACCGTGACTGCTCGCTTTGGTTAAGACCTAAGATAACTAGTACCCACTCTTCCTTCATTTTAGTTTTGACGAGGGTGTAAGTGGAGCTCTCCCGTTAGGGAGACAACGTATGATCGACTTAAAGAAGATCCTCCACTTTCAGGCGACAGCAAGGTATCAATGGCCCACCCTTTCTTTGAACCTTGTCAATGATCGAACAACAATTGACTTGCCGGAGCCCCATCGGGGGTCGGTGGAGCTGTTGTTCGGCATATCCCCCCCGAGATGCTCAACGTAAAATCCGTTAGCTCATTAATACTTGAAAGTTCCAAGCTCATGAAACTTTCGTTTGAGGGGTGGTTGGAACAGAGTGGTCAGATCCTTTTATGAGAAAAAATCTCCAGACTGACGAGATTGATTAGTGCCGCACTTTGACACCTTAACTGCTTCCCGGTACGGAAATAGCTGCCCCATAGAAGATAGGCTTTCTTTCACGTAGCTGACTTTACCGTTAGCTCAATTTGAATAGTTTTTCGCTATGTTCGCAGGCAAGTGAGACGATCCATCAATGCCCTAATCTGCTTCGAAAGAAAAGGTCTCATCCAAACATGGTGAAGAGATGGCAACTGGATAAATTCACTTATTTTAAACAATGAAAATGGGAAGAAACCCCCAACTCAAGAGAGTACCCTCGCCCCGTAAGTCTTATAGGGAACCAATTCCAACTCCCTTTCCCAAAGAGAAGGGGTACCATAAGAGGGAAGAGGTTTGCTTTGCCCTCTTTCTCAATGCCGTAGGCCAGGATGCTTTACTCTAGGTTTCGAGCAGACAAAGGGGCGTAGCGTTGATTGTGCGTAGCCGCTACGCCCCTTTCAGAGGTTTTCGATCAGATCCTGGGTTTGAAACCAGATCCTGGTTTTGATACCAGATCTGAAAGATCCTGGGAAAGATTCCTTTGGAGCGTAGCCCTTTCTTTACCTTTAAAAAGTTGTTTCGGGCAGGGGCGTAGCGTTGATTTGGTTTTCAATACCTTTCGACTGAATATTCCCAGTTATCTTTCTAGGGGAAATCCTTCTTTCCGCTTCCCTTCTGTTAGCAAAGGGTGCGCAGCGGGCGCGTAGCGAAGAAATGGCTATGTGGGAGCGGAGAGGACTAAGAGCTAACTTTCTTCCAGAGGCCGAAATTACAGCTTCAAAAGCACTAAGAGTGTCCCAGAATCCGGGGAATCGAATAGGTGCGGGAAACTTCTCTTACAGCATACCTTCTTCCTGCTCTCCTGGGTCCCTTAACGCTAGGCTCGATGTAATTGACCAGGATGCTTTGCTTTAGGTTTCCTTTTGAAGAGGGTAATCTGGGCCCAAGAGAAAGGGATGAGTATCCGCATCCTATGCACTAATCTTTGTCTCAGAGGCCGCTCTTTCAGCTGATAAAGCACGTTTAGGATCCAACGAATCCCCTTACTTAAATGCTTTTTCATCTCACTATAGCAGAGATTGGGGCAGCAAAACCTTATTTCGCAGGAACCAGAACACTAGCTTGAATGGGAACAAGAGAAGCGGAAATTGCTTTAGCTTTAGCGCCGCTAGGAGTTACATACCGAATTCGACACTTAAGCTATGTTTCAGCCTTTCCTAGGTATGCTCTGGGACGGAACCTAGTTCATTTAGAAAGTGGTTTAGAGCTGGTCTCTTTCCCAAGTCAAAGCGGAACACAAACCTGTTTAGCCAATGAGTTCCACTTTTCGCCAACACAAACAAGATTCGGCTTTATGTGTAAAAGAAGTTCTCACCAACAATTTCATTGCTTTCTGCAGGAGCCAAAGAGAGAAAGCATCGAAACCGAGGGCAAGCAAACCTGGTACCCCTTACCAACCAATGGGAAGTTGTTCGACTGCACCTTTTGCCAGTGGTACGGGGGAAAGAATTGCTTTAGCGCGAGCTTTAACCTATGACTTGTTCCCGGCAAGCCATAAACAAACATGCATGAAAAGCTCCTTAAAAGACCAATGCAACGAAGGGCTTTTTTTCTCCCTTATAATAAGCAAAGGCTTTTTTCTCTCTTACTATAGACATCCTTACCGAACTTAGACCTTGATTTTCGCCCTTCCTTCATCAGCTTGAAAGAAATTTCAGGCTGATGAAATATCTTTAGTAGCGAGAACCATTCCTACTCGAGAATAAGGTCAGGAAGAAGATGAGTGAGCTTAAAAGCACTCAACAAAGCGCGAGGAACCCACTCACTATTCTAATTGACTTGCCGCTTTCTTTAAGGCATCGGCGAACACTATGCAGCAGCAAAGGGACTGATACTTGGAATGCTGCTTTCGGGGTCATGAAGTCATTCAACATAAGCAAAAAGTCAATGAACACCGGGAGAGAAGCCTCCACGTTGAGGCAAGATTACTATCATTTCTGTCTGCGCGCCTACTAAGGGCTGAGTCAACGAGTGGATGAACATCAGGTTTTAGAGCTTAGTTTCCAGACTCTGCTCACTACAACTACACTTGCTTCATGGCTTGATTGTTTGCTCCGCCCTAAGTTGGTTGAAGTCGATCCTGCACCCATTGGGATAGCGCCTCTTCTTCATAGTATAAGTTCAAGTCCAGTCGAGGGAAAAGTCATTCAATCTACGGTTCTCACTAACAGTCATGGGGTAGCGACTGCTACTGGGGTTCACTGAGCTCCTTGGCCGATTAGATATAGAATCTCAGGGACTGTGCGTCAAAGATTCCATTCGTGCAGCGCTTATTTAAACACTAGCTGAAAGACATTCTATAATCACTCTCTCTCCCATGCCCCATAGCCAACTAGGAGAAGAAAGCCAGTTTATTCCCATTCCCTTGAGGCTTGAGCCAGGTATTTTTTTAAAGCCTTTCGCTAGCATTACAACAGAATCAATGGCATCAGATTCATTAGCTGCGGACGCATAGGAATGAATTCTTCCCGTACTCTCTTTGTCAAGCCACCGGCTCCACTAAAGCAGCAAGACTTAGACTTAGCTTAGCCTAGCTAGCACAGACAGAAGGGAAAGCGAACCCGACTGATGAAGTCGAATGCTCCCACCCGATTCTTCTTGGCTTGACCACTCTCTTAAGCTTTCCCCCATCGAGAAAGAAAAATCCTATGTGAATCCTTACCTCTCACCTCTCCTCTCTACTCATAGCAGACAATCATAGACTTTCAATCGAGTGAATACCCGGCTAGCTCGGATCTAGGTCTATTGTAAAGCTTTCGCTTCGCCCCTTAGTCCAGAGCGATCGCGGGACACGGAATAAGCCTACACATCGGTTTATCCGAGGCGCATGCAGCTTTCATATCCGCACTCCATAATCTCGTAGAGTAAGATGTCCGGTTTACCCCCTATTATCCCGAGACCCGGCTCACCAAGGAGTTTTTTGGGATATACGACTACTTACTAATATGCCTATTCCGATTTCTTTTTCTGGTGTTGCTTGTGCCTGTTGCTGCTCCTGGTCCTCCCATTTACTTCTGCCGAATACGAGAGGTAAAAAGCAAGTCAATCTATTAGCCATCTCCCTTTGGTTTTGATTCTAGGCGCTTTCGGGATCTGTAACGAAACGATAATGAATATGACGGGAGGAAACGAGGCAGTTAACCAAGGGCCGCACAGGGGTGATGCCGGATCCTATTCAACAGAAAATTATGAAGCTGACTCGGGTAGTTGGCGACAGTACCTCAACTTATCATCAGATAAAGAGGAAAATGCCGACCCCTCACATGCCTTTCCGATTCAATCTTTAGCTGGCATCAGCCTTTGTCCGAGAAAAGGTAAAGCGTTAATTGTAAGCCCCAACGAGAAAGGTAGTTGACTTGAAAAAGTAAGGGAAAGGTGAATGAGTTGACTTGCAACAAGGAATTGACTTCCCAACCGGCTAATGCTTCTAGAAAGGGTCTACGGGGAACCTTCTTCTCTTATTTAATTTCTTACGTTAAGAGTTCTTACAAAACGGAACACTCGAACGAGGAATAGGAATCTTCACTTCCTTTCTTCACTTATTATCTATTTAAACTTCTGAACCCTTCTTTGTTCTTTGGTCGAGTTACTGCGTATTCACTCACCCGATCGCTCTAGATTTTTACATATACCCTCTTTGGTCGAGAATACAGAATATTCTCCCGAACAGAAGGAAGGGGCGGAGATTCAGTAACAACTCCTTACCAGACAGACAAAGGGGGCAGGCGGGAATAAATAATAGAATAGGATAACTCTTCGATCAGAGGCAGATTCCGAGTTGGTTAGCCTTACTTCTTCTCTTCTCCCTACAAAAGTCCGTTCTTTCTTCTCTCCTTTCAGCCGGGCATACTCTAGTCTCTAGATTTTCATTCCCCGGAAAGGCTATAGCTTTTTTAAAGCGGAATCGAGAATCTGTCAAATCTTCAAGGTACTTCTAGCCTTCGCAAACAGACTAGAAGTAGAGGCCGCTTCCGAATCTCTTTCTCTTGCTCCTGGTGCCCGGCTTTCCCTCTGTTAGACACATCTTATCTTCTTTAGTAGTATAGGTAAGATTCCGATAGAATGTCAAATTCAAACCTAAATCAACATTCCCAATGGTAGAGATGGGGGCTTTGCCCATGGTAGGGATGGGGAGGCATTTGCCAATGGTGGAGATGGGGAGACATTATTACCATTTGAACCCTGCGGTTATTACCCAAAATGTTAAGCATCTCTATCTTTCTTTTCAAATAAAAGGTATTCTTTCCTCTGAGTAGAAAGATGGCTTTTCTTTTTTTATTATTGAGCGTATTACCGGTTTTGGGGTAGAGTAAGGGTTGACTTTTTCTGTTCAAGACTGTGGGGGGCAAGCTCAACTCGAGACGAGAAAGAACGTAGGTTTCTGAAATCCTGTCGTTCCATGGGGAACTCCGGACCTACGCCCGATAGAAGAGAAAGCAACCTGAGTGCTTAGCATACCGCCATTTACATGCCTTGTCAGCTCGATTGCCACGTGAAAGCTTTTCTTTCCGACACTGCCTCTTATCCTTTCGGAATTCACTCAGCTGTGAAAAAAGCGATTTCAATTAGAATTGATATTCTAGAGTCTAAATTTTTCGTATATAAAGTAAAGAACATACTACTAGCATCAATCCCACCAGAGGCCGCAGATGAATCTGCTCCATTAGTCTAGCTAGCTACGGCTTCAAAGCTTTAAGGGCTAGGCTTGCTGCTGGGGTTGCAAATATTGAAGAGCTCGGCCTTGAGCCTTTACCTACCTAAATCAATTCCCTTGCGCGGGATCGAGCCTTTCTATGGGAAATTCGGTATTAAGTCATAGATGCTTCGACTGGCATTCACTCCTCCAACACCAACTGCTGAAATAGCAGCGCTTATCCCCCCAACTGATTCAATGTCACTTGGGATCGGATCCTTCCTAAATTCATTTCCTCTGGAGCTGGTCCCTCCTAAATCGATTCTTCTTGGCTACTTGATTAGGCATTTCCATCTCTCAAACTAGAAAGCGCTTTAGCTTAGGAAAGCTCCTTACTTCTTTTTATACTGCGAGTGACGAACTATAGCCATTCGCGGTCACCGCTGTCCTACTTGACTTTTTTATTAAACCTCACCCGGAAAGCGAACCGCACTTCCGCGTGGGCAGAATAACCGCCAGAGTTCCCGGTCCTCTAACTGGATATGGACTCAAAAATGCTCCTGGTAAGAAGAGAGATTTTCTCCCACTCCGGCTCCAGGTCCTAACGGACTAGGGAAAAGATGCTTTTTACATGCAAACAATAGCTAATGCCAAAACTAGGCTAGAGCCCTTAGCCCTTGTATTCTAACGGTAGCAAAGCGAGAAACTTCTAGATACAATTAGGGATTTATCGGCTGGGATTATTGGACCACTCGGTAAAGAATTTCCAAATCCGGAGAACAGAGAGGGCTATTCAGTTGTGTAGTACTCAATATAACTCACGCATTCGTGTAATCATTCTGTTAGCTAGCGGTATAAGTCTTCGTGACGAGGAACGAAGTCACTCGACAAAAGGCCTAGAGAGGGCACCAGGAAGCAGATAAGATCAACAGTAAACCGGCAAGAATTCGAAATGGGGTTTGTGTTCAATGATAGTCCGTAGGTGCCTTATTGCTTTTTCCCATTTCTTTCTTGGTTTCGGTAAGGTAAATTGGATTCATAGGCATATTATAAAAAATTGGGTCAAAAATTGTTGAATTTAATCGATTTTTACGGGGTTTCATGAAAGTTGGACATTTGAAATGAGCTCCTGAAGGAAAAAGTAAAACAGCCAAAAAACACGGTGTTTTATAAAAAACAATTTTTTATAATATGCAATTAATATGCCTTTAATATGAATATCCTGTGCAATTAATATTTGAATAATATTATAATATCCTTCCTGTGCTTGCAATTAATATTTGAATAATATCCTGTGCTTGCAATTAATATTTGAATAATATCCTGTGCTTGCTTCTAGGCTTCTTTCTTCTAGTCGAGGTGAAGTTGAAAGCATCAAACAAATGTAAGTCTCTTGGGATCTCTGATGGTAATAGGCATTGTGATGACGGCCTTGTCCAGGGTCGAGAGTTCCTTTGGTGGGGAAGAGGCACGCACCCCAGTCTGTGAATACATCTTCTGGCATTAGACTTGAGAGGTATAGTCTTCCATTACCGGCGGCGGTAGTAACATAACGTGTGTAGCTTTTCGGTGGTTGGTTAGGATGTTAAGCGGATCCTAATAGAAGTGAATGCTCTAATATAAAGAGTACAGGTGCATGCGTGCGAATAATATACGAGGTGGAATGGGTGGTAGGAGCTAGTAGGCAACCAAAAGCAGGGCCAGTAACCCACGGCTTGGGAATAGATTGATTGGTAGGAGGTTTCATCTCTCTTGTCCCTCCGGCCAGCCCCCTTAAATTCCTTCTTCTTCTGGACCTGTTCCAATTGTAGTTGTCTATCCATAAGCAGACCTACTGTAAGCCATTGCGAGTTCTGCAGTATTCTCTAGAGTTGATATACTCCTTCCCACCTTGGCAAATCAAACTTAGACCATTTCACTTCCTGTTTGCGGGACTCCTTCTTTTAATAAGTTTAAGCCTCAGCATATGCCTATAGAGTCTTTTCCTATGAATAAATATTCCTTTCAGGCTATCCCCTTTCCCATACATTAATGTGTTCATTTTTAGGTCGGTCCTTCCTTGCCTCTTCCGGTAAGAAAAGATCATCGAAATACAATAAGATAAGAGAAGTAGCCGCCTCTACTGGACTATTGGACTATCTACATCAAGCCCTATTACAGTAGAATAAAAGGGAAAAGAAGAGACTTCATCACACAACACACCCATGAGGGCACTCGCTACAGGAATGAGAAGGCGAGATCAGCACTACTCAACTAAGTCAATCCGAAGAGTTAGTAAGTGCATAACTATTTCTTCTCTCGTAAGTTAATTGAGGAAATCCTTTTCATAGAAGGGATCCTAGTTAAGACAGTCAGTTCAGTAGTTGCCTCCACTGGGAAGGAAGGGAAGCACCGTTATCCACAAGCACTCTTGAAACTGGGCAACCGTCCATGTGCACAGTGATGTAAAAGGGGTTTGAGGTGCTTGTTTCTCACTTGGCTTCTCAACAACAATCTTTTCAGACTTAACGGGCTCTGGGTTCTTATCTGGTTGCTGTTATACAGTCTGAGTTCCTTGGTGCGCCCTGCCAGGCTTGGTTCTACGGGCTTAGCAGCAGCTTCTTGTGCTTGCTCTTCCTCAACTATGTCGAGCCTTGCCTGAAAGATCAAAGGCAAGACCAGAGACCTTTTAAAGGGAACAGAATCTGGAAAAAAACCTCCTATCTACTATACGGATCCCGATTCATATGTTGATTTTGATGTCTCAGTGCCCGCCTCTTTACTACTTTTCCTATTTAGATTCAGCCTCTTCAAATCGCCTTAGCTTAGTAAAAGCGAAGGGTCCAGGAAAGAATGCACCGAGAGGTAGAAGACTCACTATCTGTTGTTTACGTCCTGCGGTAATCAAATATCGCCTCTCGTAGACATTCGCGTTCCTGTGCGGTTATCAAACGAACTCGTATGCCTTTTTGGGCTTCCCCTTTTTCAATCACCTCCTACCTTATGGAAAGCCCACTGCTGAAGACCCTCAATCGAAAGGTCAAGGATTGTTCGTGCTGTTCCGTATATAGAGAACACCATCTCCGGTTCTTGGAAACCCACCGCTCTTCTTCTTATCGCTCTGCTTCTAGCTATTCGGATAGACCACACCTCAGAAAGAAAGTCCGCTATTCTATTCAATATCATGGCAGAAATCCCGGGAATGGGCATCCATTATCAGATGTCTAGGCACAAAAAGAGAGATATGCCAGAAAGACAGGATACGGGTACTCTACTCTACGGGGGAAGGGATGGGATTTGGCACGCTGAAACCCTAAGTCCCCTGTTCCCTTTCTTATGATAAAAGAGATTGTTGAGTCCAATTGTGGGTGGAGAAGGCGTCTATGCTTGAAACTGATCCTTAAGATTGGAATCGTTTAGCGTCTATCTATTCCGTGTATTCTTGTGAGGAGAATCCCCCTTTCCCTGGTTTCTATATCTTTATGACGAATAGGTTTATTCCGTTGTCTCTCCCTCTCTCTGGATGGATGAGAGACCCTTGCCTGAGGGCACGAAGGAATTAACAAGAAAATCAGGGGCAACTGTCAGCAAATCAAATAAGGGGTACCCGCTCTCTTAAGTTAAGGAAGTTCGTGACCTAATAGGAGTTACTGTAGCCAAGCAAGCAGAAGGTTACAGGCAAGCCGAAGACGGGGTAGTGTACTTTTATCCACAAAGAATGGGATTGACAGCTTTGGCATTTGTAAGCCGAGATCCGCTCTTAGGTTAGAGAGTTTGGCATTGAGTAAGCGCTTTCAGGCAAATGCTTAGATAAGAGAATCCCGGGAGAAAGCAAGTTCAGTTAGCCCTTAGGCGGAAAGCTAGTCGTTATCCTGGAACCTTAGCCCGAGCATCTTGTTATCATATCTTCGAGACTTGCTGGTCTGCTCTGTTAGGGGAACAAGTCCTCTCCCAGCCCAGCTGTACATTTAGGAAGTAGATCGAAAAAAAGGAAATTTTTATTATCCTTCAAACAGAAACCACTCCCACTCCTCTGGTAAAGTGGAATGACAAAGAAAACAAAGAAGCGGGTGAGAAAGAGACCAGAAGGATTGGATTTCACCCAACCGCAATGTCCGGCTGAAGACTGAAGCGAATACCTGGCTTTAAGCTTCTCATCTTTGATCTTTTATTAATATGGACTTCATTCTGTAAGGCTGTTAGGAGCCGAGAGAAGGCGAAAGAACGTATAGTAAAGCCCCTTACTTTAATGGAGAAAATGCCTGCCCCTATCCGACGGAAGACCTTGGTGTGATCGCTGCAATCGTTCCTTGTTCCCGTCGAAAGTCAGAATTGAGGAGCGGTCAACACTGTGTGTTGTAAGACCTAGCTCACCCCCTTAAAGGAAATAAGTGGCATTCTAGTAAGTCTGGGTGGAATCTATTCCAAAAGGTATCACCCAGCTAGGCGAATCACACTATGTTTGGCCTGGCTGTATAAGTGTAGCCCGAGAGGGCGGCTAGCACCTCAGGAGCCCTTTGTTACAAAATACTCTAGCTCCGCCTGGGGCCAACCAGTATGACGATTAGTTTCAATCCGAATTATATAAGACGAATCCAATGAGCTAATGAGAAAGCGTCTGGAGTTACTTGTACTTTTCGTGGAGATAGAGGGAAAGAAGCTTAGTAAGCTAGTAGCACGAAAGTGCCTTCTTCTTCTTCAACCGACCAGTGTACTGGTTTTACTTTTTAGTAGGCAGGGCATACTGGGTTTACAGATCAATAAGATGGGCGATATAAGAATGCATCTGAAGTCCTAATAGGAAAACAAAGTCTTTAAGTCATGGGCTTATTGCCTTGTTCTAATAAGAACTTAGGTAGCCGTTCAGGTAGCATCTCGAAAAGACTTCTTGGTTTCTGAGTTTTCGAGAAAGAATATCGTATTGAATGAAAGCCCTTTTTTCCAGGATTTAGATCGAAATCGAAAGGAAAGCAAAAGTAAGACAACGTGCTGGTTCTCCGAGATGGATGCTCGTTTTTCTTATGCTATGAAGAAAGACAAAAAGTAAAGAGTCCCCCTTTCACTTAGTAATAGTATGCATGATGCATACGCCGACATGGATCGGAGAGAGGGCTTGGGGCTAATACATATCAAATCAATATCCCTGTCGGAGAATACGGGAAACTACGACCACATAGAGAGTGAAATAGATAGTTAGTATAGAAGTCAGAATTGCTACAGATCTTAAGATCTTAAACTCTTAAAGATCTCAAATTCTTTACTCTTTTCAAGAAATTCCGTCTATCGTCTCAAGAAATCGGTCATTGGTTAAAGTTTTCATTTTCAAGATCGGAAGTAACTTTAGTGCATGGGGCAGCGGGGAAATGAAAGCAGCAAAACATCTTCGAACCATCAAGGATGCTATGCTGGGGGCATTTTTCTCGGAATTCTCCTTTTCAAGAAAAAGCTAAATACTCAGGATCATCCGCGGAAAAGAAAAGTCTTGCCTAGCCTTCATACCCTCGATAAAAATCTTTAACCAATTCGCTCGCCGCTACTACGCTTTTTTTTAGCTGCCTTGCCGTCATTCTCCATGCTTGCTTTCCGCTTTTGGCACTAATGAGCTAGCTTCTTTTCCTGCCTTATTGCTTTTGACTAGACTACTGGCACTAACTAAATAGCTTCCTTACTTGCCTTGGCTTTAAGTTTTCAGCTTTTAGACTGCTATTATGTTTGACTTTTACTTTACGAGACTATCAGTCACGGACCTGCTCTTTCTTTTGTCAATTCCAGTTCATGGCTTTAGGCTTTCTTCCTCTTTTCTTGGCTTTACGACTCTCTTCCCTTCCCTTCCTTTCGGACTAGTTGATTTCTTGCTTCGAACTGGGCAGCTAGGTGAGGGAAAGACGATTTCAGAAAGAAGACAAGAGAAGGAAGACCTCTTCCCAACTTACTAAATAGGGCGATTTGAAAGTGAGAAAATGACCCCAATACCCGACCAGTTGAGCAGTGTCCGGGAAAGCTACTTGACTCAACTTAATAGTACAGTGAAATGTTGTAGAGGCTAAAGGAGCAGCAGTAAAGTTAAGTAGCAGCTATGCTATAAGAAAAGGGTGGAATAGCTTTCTCCAGGGCTTTCACTGAACCTGACTCGTCTCAATATCAAGACTAGAAAGAAACCTTCCTCGAGCCTTTCTCCACTTTCAGGAAGTTGGTTACATCAAGTTGGTAAAGTAACCGGGGGAGTCTGATGGCGTCACACCGGACTTACTAGTTTTAGGGCTTTTTAGTCAAACTAAGTAGGGGTTAGCTGAGTTGGTAGGCCATCCATCAACTCTCCCCTTCCTTCCGGTCTTTCCATTGAATTAGGCCCTATCATCACAAAAACTTTATAGGAGTCGGGGCTTTCCCGACCAGCCTATCTATCTTTGATCGTCTCGCCGCTGGAAAAACGAAGATTCCATTTCACTTTCTTCTCTCGGCTCTGCTTTCTCTTCGAGAACTCCCTATCTACTCTTGGTTATTTTTCTTCCTACAATTGATATAATTGTGATTTTGTTGATGGCTCGACTATCAATGCACATCCTCCAGGTGCCATCCTTCTTAGGTGTTAGTAATGCAGGTACAGCACAAGGGCTCATGCTCTCGCGAATAAGCTCCTTTCGAACCAACTCCATCACGTGTCGCCTCAGCTCTTCATGCTCCGCTGGGCTCATCCTATATGCTGCCCGGTTTGGTCGCGTGGACCCGGGGATTCGGTAACTTTGGTGTATGATCTCCCTAATAGGAGGTAATCCGTTCGGCAACTCCTTCGGCGTGATGTCAAAAAACTCCTGTAGAAGCTCTCCGATTCGTCCAGGAAGCGGTGTTGGGCTAGGAAGAGAGCTTCAATAGCTCGTGTCAGGTCAAGATCAGCATGGATATTCGTTTTTACAGCAGAAGTGGATAGTTCACTAGCGAAGCGGTAGGAGTTTGAATCATGCTATATGATGATCCGTTGGCAGTGATCCAACATGCGATCTTGATGCTTAAGAGTCGAGCTTGACAGCAATCCTTTCACAAGCCGTTTCTCTTTTCCGTCAACGGACAGGGACCAAAGGTCTTTGACCCGCGATATGCCGCTCTCGTGCTGTAGAGATGTTCCTTCATGGCAATAGAGATCTGAAAAGCTGGTGACAGAGACAAGAGCAGCGAAGCGGGGTCTGCTTGATCAGTCATTTTTTCAATAGTAGAGGTGTAACAGATCTGTCAATATGTGCCAGTGGGAGTCACAGGCAGTCTTCTTGCGCGTGCTTTCTTCTTTCAATACTCGACATGGAACTACTAGATCTTTCCATTCCATCCCGAGAGTTAAGCGAAGCGTAATCTAGCGCAAGAGTTTCAGTGAGCGAGCATGGAAGCGGTAGCACACAGGTTAGCGTGGAGTAGTCAGTAGAGTTTCGTTCATCTATCTGTCCACGTAGTAGTAGGTGAAGCAAGAGGTTCCTTCCCAACAGCTTTGATGCGAGAGCTTTCGCCTCTCAGTTTTCCTCCCCAACCTGTGACAGGTCTTCTCGTCTCACCTTGTTCCTTCCTCATCCCTAGAAGGGGGCCCCAGATTCCAAACCTTTCTTTAGCACTGTCCTTCCTTCTCTCCGGCAGCGAGCTTCTTCTGACCCCACCGTCCTGTGCTAGTGTCAAAGCAAGAAGGAAGTACGTCGAGAGACCTCCCAGTCCCAGTCAGCATAGAAAGAGAACGGAGCGAAGACAAGCATCTGTATCCGCGCTAGCGTAGCGGCACTATAGCTTCGAATCTGCTTTCCTCAATGACTCGGCTAGTGAAAGAGAATCGGCATCCGGCTTTCGATCCGATGTCAGGGTCTGAAAGAGCCCATCTTTCTGAAATCTGTCCCTAGCGTGTCACGTGCTTGGTCGACTCTTTCGTGTGATTGTTAGTGAGCCGAATTCGAGAGGAAAATCCAACTGCCGATATCCCGAAATGGTTTATGGAGAGCATTCTGACATCAGTTATCGCGGAAGACTCGACATAGTAGCTCTTGCATACAAAACATCGATTCCGGGGCCCCCTATGGGGAATTCTTTTTCCGATCCAACCCACGTGAAAGCAATGCCTACGATCTTGGTCTTTCCCTAACGCATAGCTTTCAAGTGGAAGGTGCTCTTTGAGAATCTCGAGTACTCTTTCTTGATTCTATCAAAACATTCTCTTCTCGCAAGATGCTCCTACAACTACTGAAATAGAGGTAATTGACCCGCACCTGAGACATTCGATTCAGCAATTGCTTCAGAGGAAGAAGCTGTGAGACAAGAGATGCGAAACTTGAATCGTTCGTTCTGCGTAAACGCATCTTCTTGAGAGGTGTGTTGCAAGAGACAGAAATGAATCAGAGGTAGAGTCTCCTGTCGAAAGATATTGTTTCTACGACCGATGGCTAACCATAAAAACGAAAGAAGGGGCAAGAGGATCCCAAAAAGATGGCCACAAGATGGAAGTTTTTCGTAGTCCCCATGAACCATTTACGTATGGAAAAAAAGTTTCGAAGCAAAAGAGTCTACTTGAAAAGGATTGGGAGAGATCCCCATTCTGTTGATAAAGCAAATTAGGCCAGCCCGAACTTCCTCCCCGACATTACCAGAAATGGATAATCGTAGTAGTATACCTATTCGTAGAGGCACCTTCCGGACCAAGGCAATAGCAAACTCGCCCCACTTCCACTAGAAGTTATTCTGTATAGGACAAACGCCAGTCACGATCGTCATTGTCCACCGTACCACTTCCGTCCGCAATCTGCGATTTTTTTATGCATGCGGAGGAGATGAATACCGGAGAGTGAGGGGTCTGAAAGAGAATACCGTATTATTGGCGAAAGGGAGCCCTCCCAGAGATAGATACTTGATCTTAGAGGATTCACATGTTCAATAGTGGAAACTTAAGGAACCGGCTAAGAGTGATTAAACGGACAAAACCTATTCATTCCATAGCCTCATCTGGTCGAGGCATTAAACAATCCATTCCAATCCTCTTTCCTTTGGTCTCCTCTAAGGATGTGCCTGTTGGTTGAATCTATCTTTATACCGACGATTTAGATGGGGATTGCCAACGATAAGGAGATTTTTCCTCTGATGAGCTCAAAAGTGAATGAAGACAAGGGCAAGCACCAATTCATTTGCTCATGGGAGAGTGAAGAATGAGATTTCTACCAATATGGGCCCACTAGGCTCAAGACTTTAGGTTCAAGGCTAAGAAAAAAAAAAAAGAGTGTCGTGACAAAAACATCTAGACTTTACACCGGCCAATGCTGCATGAAAGAAAGCAGTCTACTATACCCGACAGAGTAGAATAATAGATAGCAAAAAAAAGCAAGCCACCTCTGTTTGATCACCCGAAGGAAGTATTCAATCCCAGTCGGGCCAGGAGGAGGAATTTTTCTATTCTAGCGCAAGACACTTCGCCAAAAGAAAACAAAAAACAAGGTCACTAGGAAGCACTCAGTTTCGCAGACAAAGCTCGTCCTGCACTTGACTGATGAGCTCGTGGAGTCAAAAATTGTGTAATTGATTGAACTGAAAGGAAAGCAAACATTCTGCTTCATCCAATATCAGATGTTGTGTTGTTCTTGAATGATTTTCCGCTTCTTTTCTTATTCTTAATCGGATGATGCGGTCAAAGAAAGAAAAAGAGCAGATTTGATTCGGCACAACCTAACGATATATCCAATCAAATGACTTTATCTTTGTGTTATCGAGCTTTTGTGGTATTGAATCTCACATCTAGCATGTGTACCGTTAGTGATCAGTTAATAGAGACAGTTCATATGACATAGTTTCAAAGGACTGAAGGAAGAGAGACTGACTTTTTAATAAAAAATTTACAGATATGATATAGAAGCGCGCTATCCGCTGTTTGCGCCTTATCCGGTGTTAGTGTTAGGACGAATAGGTTGTTTCGGAATAGAAGTGAATCCTCTGTGCATATCAAATTCTTCCCGCTACTCTTTGCTTGAAGGCATTTGGCATTCACATTCAGGTCAGGCATTGAGTAATGGGTAAGTCAGTCAATCTCTTGATCACCATGCCTTCATCTACTGCCGAAGGAAGGGAGATTCCGTGGTATTATTAATATGTAAACATCTATGAATAAGAGTGAATCCCAAGAGAAAGAGAACTGTAATGGCTATTAGAAGAGGGGGAGAGGTTAGACAACTCAATACTCTTTTTCTTACTCGAACTCGAACGGATATAGCCTGTGTGCCGCGAGTAGGTTTTCTCTTTTTGTTGGCTACAATAGAGAAAAGAATTAGCTTTGGTTTAGAGCTTGAATCAGAATATCCTTCAGTCATACCTTTTTCTAGAAGTCCTAGGCATCTACTTTCTTCACTCCGCCCATCTAGTCTTTTTCGATACCAACCATTGGTTTCCATCCGATCCTGTCCCGGATCTTCCATCCCCTGCTTCATACAAAGCAGTTATCTTAAAATCTCCTGCGCATTTCGAGTGAGAAGTCCTTCCTAGGCGAGTAGGAGAAAGCTAGTGCGAAAGCAGGATATTATATAGCCAAAAGAAGACCCCTTCTTAGCATAGTTCCTATTCTTTCCTGGGTAGGGCTAGTAAGAGATACATTTCTTTTTCTTAGGGTCCTTGCGAGCGAGTGCTACTGCACTTTACAGTGGATAATCAAGTTATAGTTTCAATCCTAGGGCCTTCCATATTTTTTGATTCAGCCGAGTGATCTGATGGAGTTGGAGCCAATTACCCTTGTTGTCAGGCCAACTTGGAGGAGTTTTAGTTGCCTCTTTTCGGTGCAGCTGAGCTTGTTGCAGTGCCAGTTCTGCTAGCAGTCAAAATTGGAATCTCTTTCCTGCAGATTGAGCCGCTGTTGGCTTACATCGAGTTCCAATCTTTCGACTTTAAACAAGAAGTTTTATCTTCTTATTTTATACATCTAAGAGGCCTAGGACAGCAAGACAACAAGCCAGGTCCACTCCTTGTCTCCTGAGACTGATAGTCCATCAGATCAGGATTTATTCTTCAAGTAATGCAGGATAAGTAAGCCTTCGGGGGATGAGAATATAGTCTTAAGAGAAGCAGGGGAAGTTGATAAAGCTGCTTTGCTTTGGCTTTGATAGTTGCTCTATTCAAGGGAAAAAGAGTGCCAATTCCCAGGTAATTTGTCTAGTCTTCCAGTCTTAGTTGAATTCCTTCTACCTTTGATCCAGTGGGAGATAAATAAAAGTTATGTTATGCGAGTATGATTATAGGCAGTAAAAAAGCTATATATTCAAAATACATCTTGAACTGGCTTGCTGGAAGATATCCCTTTTGCCTTATCCAGTGACTGATACTCTTGGGAGAGGGATACAGACATAAAGACTGGAGTAAAGAAAGCTGCTTGCCTTGGGAGATATTTATGGTTGCCCATTCTCATTTTCAAGATTCCTTCCTGCATTGATAAATAATGCTTCTTCCTTGACTGATCTGATGGCTTTTTTTGCTAGCTTGTCTAATATGAATCCCTACTTGCCTTCAAAAGTGCTTCCTCCTGGCCTAGCCCTCCCTGAAGGAACTACTGATACACTGCCTTTAAAAGAACTCGCTGGCAAAAGCACAGGATTAGTTAGTAAAGGCTTAAGAACAGATTGATCGAGATGTAATGTTCGACTTATAATGCTATGCCTAAAATTGACCGGGGAGAGGTGAACAGTTTCTCAGTACGCCACTAAAAGGCAATTGACAGTGTGAAGCATTCCTCGGATAAGAAGACCCATAGCAATAGCTATACAGCCGAACTTTTCTTTTTTCTTTCTATATGATGTATTTTATTTACCTTTCTTTCTTTATTTGAAATTTGAAGAGTAACAAGCAGGATTAATTTCACTTAAAAAGCATTTAACTTTCGACAGCAAGACTACGTACCTCGGCATTTTGCGCCTTTCCCGGAGTAGGACCTTTAAAGTAAAGGGGCTTACTCTATGACCTACTTCAATAGAAACTGATATTAGTATCGACTGCCTAAGCAGTAGGGAATTAGCTAATAGAATAGGAACTCTCGTACTAAGGAGGGAAACTAGCCTTGACCGACATCGAAATAAAAAGAAAGAAAAACTTCCACAGACTCAGAGATTGATAATCCTTCTTCTTCGCCTGGCGAAATCAAACTTAAAACTTGACTTGAATAATCCTTCCTCCTTGCCATTTGAAAAAGAGCTTTCGGTAGCTCCTTATAAAATAAATGGGGAAAGCACTGATAATAATAGCCCTTCAGATCAAGGGAAGGACCTAGTCAGTCTACGCAATGCACTGGGGGACGTATACTATGTTTATTATCCCCGGACTGGGCTATCAACTACTGCTACAAATCCCACTATGAAATACTCGCTAGCACTGGCCATATTAACCACTCTTACAGGTTAACTTGCAGTGGATGGAAGTCAAAATGAGACTAGAAAGAGATTACCCACTGTATGTAAGGGCGCCAAGTAAACGGTTAATAGCATAAGAGTTTTCCCTAAGAGGGATAGGTGGCTAAGAGTAAGAACTTTCCTTTAATAACGTGCTAACGGCTAAGGCCTATCAGTCTTACCCCAGGTAACTTGAATATCAATCTTTCCTACCTTCGATTTCCCTTTAAGAAAATAAGGAGATTTTCCTTCCAGGCAGTCTTAATCTAGAACTTTTTTTTTAATACCTTAAGTTCCAAGCTAGCCTTATTATTAAGATAATGCCTTCTTTTGGCCAGTCTTGGGAGCAGTCCTAGTTAAAGTGTATAGTCTCCCAGTGCTCGTAACATAGGGTAATATCAAGATTTACATCAGTTCCAGTAGGTATAGAGGCAGTGTAACCAGAACCTTAAAGTGAGTTCAAGCTAGTTCAAAAAAGATCATTTGAGAAAGCAAGGGCAAGTGCAGTCTCTCGACTTGGATCCTCTTTCTTGTAATCTTCTTTCTCTCTGAGCTATACACCATTTGAAAGCAAGCCAGCCTCTACCTTATAGCCTGTACAACCTTATACCTTTTGAAAAAATGAAATATAGTCGTCAATATAGGCAGTTTTCAAAAGAAAGGGGTACTCTTTTTGACCTAGTTGAGCCTTTTTGACTTGCTTCCTTTACCAAACCATACAGATAGCTAAAGTATATACAAGAAGGTTGAGTTGACTGACTCACGAAGACTCGATAGGTTATGGCTAATGCATGAGAAGTGAGCGAAGAGCAGCACAGATCAGCACCTACAATCTCTATTGTACTTGGCTCAGGAAGAAAATCTCCGGGCAAGTGAAAATCAATTTGAAATCTGGAGAAAGCTGGTTCTCGGTCCAAAGCTAATTATAGCTCAACTTCAAAAGCTGGGTCTGGGGCAAGCTATCCATGGGGAATTTCCAACCATGGGGAGTTTCTTTCCTTTCCTTGTCGATTGGGTCCTGGTTCTAGGGCGCCCTCGTAAGTAACGTGAAGATCAGAGTTGCCTCCCCGGAGAAATAGACTGATTTAGTGAAGTCTGGCATCTGTTCTTTGAACGAATCCGGTGATAGTCCTTCCTTGGCTTCTACTTGAGATTGGTTTGGTCGAGGTCGAGATTTTCTTGGTCTTCTTTTCCCATAGATCGGAGAATGTGAAAAGCTTTCTATCCGCTAGGCGCATCTCTTCCTTAACTCTTGTTGAGTAAGATGTTCTTCTTCTTGCCTCTCTAGCCTTTGCAGTAGGAATTGTCTAATCTAAAGATCTACCCGCTTTGAATCTGTTGGAGTAAGGGCAATAGGTCTTGGTGGGTAGGGCATTCTAAAGGCATTCATTTCATCCTCGCGGGGAAATGGCTATCAGTTCTTACGAACTGCCTTTCCCATCTCTAAAGAAAAGGTAGTTGATCCGAGTGGAGGTTGCCTCCGCTGTTCTTCCTCGCCCAGTCAGTCATGTCGGGACCAGGGAAGCAACATGGCATTGTTTCGGGGTAAGGTTATCAAGATTCAAAGGAAAGACAATAGTAGAAGAGATCGATCCCACTAGCTTGGCAGTAGGATTTGTTTCAGCTATTCACAAGGATTGCTCAATTAGAGGTAGGCGTGGTAGCATGGTTGTGAAAAAAGACTTGACTTCTGCTCCCGGAATAATAATACGAATTGCTCAAGTTTATTTCTCTTGCGAGAATGCCTTCCATGCTAAGTAGCAGGGTTGAAGGAAGAAGACAGCAGGTGTGTGGTATAGCTCTTATCTGTTCGCTCCTGTCGACTCTGAACTCATGGTGTCGGATTTTACACTTATACGCTGTAACATATCTGATTTGAATAAGAAGAGATAGGTATTAAGATTCAGTGTCGCTTTTCTGCTGTAGTCCGTCTGCTTTGCTGCTTTCTTACGCTAAGGCCAGCTGAGAAGCTTATCGCTAGACCTGGTGATTAGTCTAAAGTAAAGCGCGATTAGACTGTGAGGTGCAATGTTTGCCAATAGTTGTGCATTTTGAACTATTGCTAAGCAATAAGACCAACAACAAGCGAATGATCGGGGGGGGGGGCGGTCTTACTCTACGGACTTAGTTGCTTCACAACCTGTGGGTTGGGTTCTTTCACTCGATAGAAATTCAAAAAGTGTCACACACCACAAGGCAATAAGAAGAGAACTATTCAATACAAAAATATATCTCAATATGGATGGGATTATAGATAGACTTTTGAAATGACTTCTCTGTCGGTTGCGACTAAAAGGCCTAAATACTGAGGGATAAAAAGAAGCGTAATATTCAAACTGTTTGGGTGCCTCGTCTGCCTTAGACGAGTCGTATGCTTTGTTCATTTCGTAAGCATCGAGTGCGTATAAAAAAGAGTACTCATATGCTTATGCCCACTTTGAATGAATAGGAGGGCGAGGCCTATACAGATTCATCCTGTAAGGACGCCAGCACCTTTCAGCTTTCCAGTTTACCCAATCAACGCCCTCCATCCATTCCCCATCAGAGCACTTGGAATGACTTCCACAGACCTCCATAACGGCACTCTTGCCGAGAAAGCCGTTCTACATCAAAGGGAACTAAAGCTTTCACTGACCCTACAGGCCTTTTTTGCTATCACACGAGAAGAATTCCTTATCGCCAATGATGTTAACTATACCTCACTTGCCTTAGCTGAGTTATATGAATATCTTTCCTTTAGACACTTCATGTATCATAATTATTCTTTATAACCGAGAGATAGGATACCTATCGAGAACCGTTCTAGGGAAATAGGGATTCTGCACGCACCTCGAAAAACTGGACCAAAGTACCTGTTTTGTTTGTGAAGTGGTAAGGCAGATTTCTGAGAGTTGTTCCGTACCTCGTGAGAAAAGAACTATCGGAAAGAGAGGAGAGAACCACTTTCGATTATCTTCGATTAGAAGGTGTTGTGCTTACTTAAGTGTTGAAGCGGAAAAAGTCGTAGATTAGACTTGACTGAGAATGGAATTGCTTTAGCTACCTTTTTTCTGTGTTGAAACGTGGAATCGAAATCAGAATAGTTGATAGTTGAAGCGGAATACTTCTATAGTTGAAGGCAAGCAAGCTAGGGTAGGTTCGTATTGACAAAGAGCTGGACTTCTGAACTTTCAATGGGTACTGGCAGGGCGTACTTTTTCATAGGCTTAGGCTAATGACAGGGGAAGGGTTTACTTCCACTTCCAAGCGTTGCGAAGGGTTTTGACTTTCGAGCAAGGTTCAGTAGGCCTGGTTTTCAATAGGTTTTTGGTGTTAGCCCCTGGTTCTGGAGAATATGCATGGGTGGGACTAAGAGAAGCAAGCTCGAACTAGGTTGGGCCATGTCTCCCGCTGTAGCTGCCTCTTTCCTTAGATCAGGTTAGCGCCTATGCGGCTTGACGCAACTATCACTGGAAAGCGTCCAACAAGCAAGAGTTCCACGCCTGGGAAGGCTTATTCACCGACTAAGCATTATACTGACTCGACAGCAAAGCCAACTACTTACTCTACTTCTTCTTCCTCGACTTATGATTCGACTTGCCTTGAACCAGCCCTCGTGCTTGCCCTTTGACTTGGGCCGAAACGTAAGAGTAAACGTAGGAGTAGGAATTCTCTTCTCACCCCGATTCTCACCTCCGAATAACTGGACCAAAACTCTCTGCTTTTAGTGCATACATGCATGTCTTAAGCATGACACAAATGTCAATTCGAGACGAACCAAGACCCAGCACTCTTAAGTCAGAAAGATAGGAAAGAAAAACGTGGGTAGCGGTAGCGAAATTTCTAGTTTTCTTAGCTATTACTACTATTAGTGGACAGCGTGGGAACCACCGAATAGCGAATCGAATAGAAAATTTTTATAGGAGAATAGCTTAGCTGAGAATAGTATTAGCTGCTTGACGCTTAGACCTCTTCCAAGCAAGCAGAGAAGCCAGGTTCAAATAGGCTTAAGTTTTCATCATATGCATAGTTTATGCTTCTTCTTTCTTTGGACCACTGGAGCCAGCTAGCCGAGAACTGATTCTAAGCCGAGCAAGCCGTATAGTTCTCTTTGTTCCGAGGCAGCTGTTAGAATAGTTGGTTTATTAGGCGAGCTAGCCGTTAGTCAAAGAAGGTAGAATACGCATAGTTTAGTTGGTTTCACTTATGCTGCTTGACGCAACTACCACTGGAAAGCGTCCTCGCAAGCGAGTTTTTCATTGGGCTTCTTCTTCTTCACCGTCACCGACTAAGCGTTATCGACTTTCACCAGCTAGCCTTCGCACTAGCTTATTGCTAGACTTGGATCCTCGAATTAGCTGCTTTGACTTGCACCAGCAACAGACTTGATTGAATCGTGTACCGACTGCTTCGCCTAACTAATGTGCTTCGCATGCTTCGCCTTTCGACTTTGACCAGCCGTGCTACGTTCCGAACCTCGACTTGAGAGCCAATTTCGTGCTGAGAAAGCCAACCCTCTACTTATGGCTCTTGAACCTGCGGCGGACGAGAGATAGGTTGACGAGTTGACGAAAGACCGAATAACTGGATTCAAAATACGGCAGTGTGCCGAACCCCCTCAAGATGAAAACTAACCCGAGACTGGAAAGCAAGAAACGTGGGAGTTGAACCCTTTGACTTCGTTCTTTCGTTCGAAGTGAAACTATCTTTGTTCTAATTTCAAGGAATAGCTATCCTTTCGTGCCCAAGTCCAAGCACGGGATGAGACTTACCGACTGATCCTAGTGGCTCTGGGTCAGGTCACGAACGGTATTCGATTGATTTGAGCTCTATCGTCCCATCCTCTAACTAAACTCGTCCACCAGCGAGGGTAGGCAACTCACTAAGTAGAGTCTCTAATGTTAGCAAGATCCGCTGTGAAAGGCTCTTAGCTGCTTATCCGGGATTAGAAAAAGGCGTAACTGCTCTTGTCGGAGGCAGAAAGATCAGCGATGAGACGATTTTTTCGGGTTAGACTCTAACGAACAATAGACTGATTGACGATCAGAAAGAGTCTATTGCGAGAATCGGATGCTAAGTCTCCCTTTCCTTCCCGGAATGCTATCAGTCAGTCTGGCTAGCTGCAGTTCACTCCATCACTGAAAGTTGTAGGAAGTCACTCTCAAGCCAGTCCGGACCGTGACAGTCACAACATAAGAGAAAAGGGTCAAGATATGGTGCTGCGGTCAGAACAAGGAATGCTTTCACCATTCAACCACAGGTTTGGTACGAAAGCCCTCCCGCATCAAGTAAAGGGGACGATCCATTTATTTGTATTTGTCTAATGCTTGAAGATCGATCGTCACAGGGGCGTGCTAAGCCCACAAGATCTTAAGCCAGTGGGCGCTTCCAGTTAGGCTATAGGAAATATCCCCAAAAAGCTTTCCAACTCGCAATTTAACGAAGAAAAGGGAGGCTTTTCAAAGCGGTTATTCCGACAACAAGGGACTAAGCGCTAGGCTTAAGACATGAAGACATGGAATAAAAACCTTAGGCCGATTAAATGAAAGCCAGAACCCTAGAGTCAAATCAAAAGTAGAAGATAGCACCCACGGACAGAAAATCCGATGTGAACGAATCCTAGTTAGTTAGCTTGGCGCTAGGAGTTGTCTAATCAAAAGATGTAAGCGCAACTGTTAGAATTTCATCCGCATCTGGCTTGATGGCTGCTTTCTTTCCTGGGTAGATTGCTTTTCATTATCACCCTAGCGACTATCCAAAGAAGCTCTCTTCCTCCGATGAAGGGCAGGGGGGAAGCTCGACCATCCTATTACCTATTAATAAAATCCTCCTCTTCATCTTCAGACTCGTCGGCCTCATCCGACATCCACTCTTCGCATACAGGGTCCTCATCGGAAGGTCCGGGATACCCTGAAGCCCGGCCTCCCAAGGCAGCAACTGTCAAGGACCCGATCCATACCTCTTCAAAATGTTCCTGCTGCTCAAGCTGTGCAGCTCTCCCTATAGCAGTAACTCTCCGGACTGATTACTTTCCTCACTAAGATCCAATAGCTCGTTGCAAAACCAGGTGCCTTGTCCCATCTACCGATGATATATACAGTACGGTGAGATTTTCTCATCACCATCCCTAAGCCGGACTTCCGATAGAGGCAACTGTATCATGGGCTGGTAATTCATCTAGGTTTTTCTCAGCCTCAGCTAACTTCCTAATAATGTTGGTTAGCGTCTGTCAAGGTAAGAAAGAGAAACATAAGAAGAAGAAGTAAGAAAGAGAAACATAAGAAGAAGGAATAATTACAATAGCTAAGAAGCCGAAAGGTAAGAAGAAGAAAGGTAAAAAAGAGAAACATAAGAAGAAGAAGGGACCAGGCAAATAAGGAGAATGCAAACGGGGCAATTACATCAAGGATGAATCTGTTGCCCCGAAAGATAGGACAGCTGAAAGATAGGCATCCGAGTCCGAAGAAGAATAAGCTGCAGTCCACCTTACTAAGACTAAGACAATAGGGGACTGCAATATTAGATCTGTCTCCTCTACTTCAAAACTAAAGAGCATCAATCAAGCAAGAATTGAAGCGGAAAAAGCAAGTACAAACAATCTTTTCCGGGATTACCTTGGTTGGTCTATCGTATATAAGAGAAAACGGCTGCATTTAGGAGTGATCCTTCCCTCTAACCGCTAACTATTTATAAAATAAGCTAAGAGAGATGTGGCAAAAAAGGAATTTCAAGAGGTGCGTCGAGAAGTTCCATACCTTCTTGATAGAGTCAATTGCCTTGCTTGTACTTACTTAAGTCAAGATTGGCTTGGTGTTAAGTGTAAAAAAATACAGGATTTCAAATCATCCTTGCTCCTCGAAGTCTTTCTTCGACGTCAGAGAGTTTGATCGAGAAAGCAAGGACCAAAGTGCCTAGCCATGTGTAGACCGAAATGGTCTCGCGAAGACGGTCAACCTTTGGCTAAGATCCTTTCTGAAAGCTCGAGAGTACACTAAGGGAGAAAGATTTTTTGTTTTATTTCGTTAACAAAGCACATAAGATATCCCCGATCAGTAGATAGAGAATCGGCTGTTTACAGGCATGTTGACTTAATAGATGCTACAAAAGAGGCAAGTCGCAAGGCAAAAAGGGCAAGGTTACTAAGGCATTTTGCGCGAGCAAAGGCATGCACACGATCAACAGACATGGGCAAGAGACGATCGGAAAGGCATAAGTCCCACGTGTACTAAGCCCTCTCTCTATTATATCTTATTCCATCCCTAAGAGCTAGAATGAATCAAAGTATCAACTCGGAACTAAGCGATTGGCAGCGACTTTTTCTTCTATTTTTGAGTATTTAAACTAGTAAGAAAGAGCTTTTCAAAGGCTAGGAGGAATGAGGATGGCATCGAGGAGGCTCAGGGACTCAAGGAGAAACAAAACCAGAAGTTAATCGAATTTAGAATTAGGGGCCGATTTTTTTAGTGTTCTCGGTGACCTCGCCGTGGTCAAAAATTTTGAGAGTTTGCTTTTCACACATTGAACTGGGAAAATAAATAAGGGGCGTAGCGAGTTCCGAAAGGCACTGCGCTTACGCATTCAGTAAGACCGGCTATGAACTCACCATAAAATAAACACCGGGCAAAGAAGAAGCAGGGCATGGACCTTATTCTACTATTGATCTTGTCCTCTGTCTCTTTCACTTTCTTCCCGAATCGGCTAGCTCGTGCAATCAATATCTCTTCACTCCCATGCATACAATAGCTACGAGCTTCTGTAAGCGCTGTTGCGCGAGTACTCTATCACGAGCGCACTACCGAAAATTACATAACAAATTGACAACTCTCACATTTCAATTGACGTTGACGAAGGAAAATGACTTGATACCAATTTGACCGGGTTCCATTAGTGAAAGCAGTTAGACTCGAATATCTACTGATCTGTGCTTCGTCCTGCGGGGGTTCCATTTAAAAGTAGATGTTCCGCGAATAGTAGCAGTTGAGCTAGTTCCTTTTTGACTTTATGGTTCTTTCGTGGAAGTACCGCCCGGGTGGAGCTAGACTTGATTTCCTTGTGTGATTTCCCCATTTTGGCCAGGGAACACGAACTACAGGCCTCAATCCACCCCCTTAGGCGGGAAGGTCGTAGGACTAGGGGAATAGATCTTCATGCACTGGCTTTCCTGTAGCGACAAAGAGCCCTTCTTACTTCTTAAAAAGGGGAGTACCAAACCACTAAGAAGAAAGTAGGAGCGGCCGTAGTTCAATAGAGCATCGAATCAGGAGATGCCCGCTTAATCGCTCGTGCGCCATTGATTACTTAAAGAGAATGTCCACCGCCTTTCGCTCCCGATTTGGTCTTTTGACTTGAGTCAGGACCTCGGGCTATGGAGCCTGGTTTGGTCCTAGACTTGTGCCCGGTTTTCGGGACCTGTGTTCGTGATCGGGCGTGTGGGGACTGGTTGGACGTATTCTATATAGAAAGAGAAGGCACCGCACCAGGGGGAAGCGAGTAAGAACCACACCGGGTATCAGCAGCGTAAAGAAGCTTCTGACCGGCCCCATTAGTTGCAATCGGTTGAGCTACGAGCTATGGAGCTAGGGCTGCTACTATTTTTTATAAAAAAAAGTCTTTGGTGCTCCGACAAGGGCTACCCCTAATCTGAGATTGTGCTAGACTATCACTTCCGCGTAAGACCTCTACCAAAGGTCATCTTCCGACTTCCGGTTCTTCTTTTTCCTTTTTACTTTCTTGCGGAATTGACTTATCATAGGCTGCCCTTCCTCCCCCACAGCCCCTTGGTTCACGATCCAGGAAAGCTAGAATCGAAGCGATCCAAGCACGCTGGGGTTCTTTTGTTTTGAGCAAGCTCTAAATCCTATGTCCTCGTGCTTGAGCCAAGCCTATTTTTAGGCCCGTCGTGGAAGATGTAGCTCTGGCTCTAGAAAGAAGCTATGAAGCGAGCGCTTCTGAACCTATGTTAACTGTGGATGGGCGTTAAGGTCCTGTGGCCATTGATAGAAAGAAGTGGTCTTCCGGGCCAATGGTAGAAGCATTGAAAGCAATGTTCCTGGTAGAGAATGGATCTTCTGGGATTAAAAGTCAATCCATAGTGAGGGCCCTTTCCTTTCTAAGGCCCAATCCATTCTTGAATCATTAGATCTTGCTCTCGATTCAACAACATAACATCTTTATTTCATATAATGTAAAACAGATCAGACAATTAGAAGAGATAGAAGTTCTCCTCCTAGAACGTCCTAGCCTTGAAATCTTCCATTTTTTCTAAAAGGCGGGGTTTGAGGGGAACCCTTTCCGTTAAGAAGGCAGACAAAGCAATCCATGCTAAAGGGCAGTTAGTTAGGGGTTTTATCGCATTAGATCGAAACCCTTCCTCTCATTTCAGTTGAGCTAAATTACATCTTTCTTCTAGCTCTTCTAGTAGTAGCTAACTTAGAAGTCAAGGGAGCTTTTTTTTTCTATTCAAAGTGAAGGGCTTTCCTGGGAATCTCCTGGGAGAAAGACCTGCCTTGTCTATCCTTACCTTAGCTCCTCTTTTTGCCATTGCTCTTCACGCCTAGCAAAGACAAGGAGGAAGGCTCTAATACAAGAGTGTGGTGTCTAGCTCTTCATCATCCGTAGCTCTAAGAAAGCGAAGCTCTGTCTCTCTCTTTCCTGTTAAAGAAAGCAGTCACTCCTTCTTTCAAACTCTCACCATTGAAGGCAAGCGAGCTCCGCCTATGCTTTTGTCTTAGAAGGTGCATTTGTAAATCATTCCAATCGGTAAAGCATTTCAGTCTTCGAAGCCGGTCTCGATGTGGTGGAAGTGGCCCAGGATTCGATCCGTCCCTCGGAGTGGGGGTGTGGGGGCCGTGGTACTCTATCTATAAAAAACGTAATCACCTCTCCCTGACTCACATTCTTGCGAAAGCGCTTTTACCTCTCCGGACTTCCTTCTTTGGCTTAGCTAAGGCAAAGCTTCCGTTCGCACTTAAGGGATTGGATTGATGAAGTCCCTAGGCGTACTATTCTCATAATTTCTAGCTAGGAATAAGGTAAGCACAGACGAAAAAGATGCGGGTCGAAAGCCCGGGAACGAATACTTGAACCTGTGATTCCCGATTACTCAACCCGACCTTCTCTTAAGAGGGTTCACCCTTTCCCCCTTACCAAGGAGTAGTGATAGCCACCAAAAAGGGGGGACGGGAATGAGGGGGGAATCATGGTGCAAACTCAAACTATTGCTGCTACTCTTTCTCTACGAGAGTGGAAATCAATCCAACAAGAAGAAAAGGGAATGTCCGGTGACTGGCACTGACTTCCTTAATTCACTCCTGCAGCTGAGCTGTCGCTAGCATGAACTGCTGTTGGTTTCGAATGAGACCTTGGGCTTGCACCAATCAAATCCACTCCACACCTCACTCTCCCTTACCTTAGGGTATGCGTCTCTTCTAGCTTCCTTTGTATATTGGTTGCTGCTTTGTTTATTCCGCTCGGGTTGGCGGTTCTATGATATCCTACGCAGCTTTCTCTACCCTTGCCTTCTCGTAAAAGTAGTAGGAAGGATTCCATATTACACTAGACTAGGGTCTAACCCTTACCAGTGCTTAGACTTGCAGCCGGAGTTAGCTCACGTCCATGTATATAGGCTTTCTTATTTGTCCATCCCGGGACTAACCCTTTATGTTGTCTGAACTAAGGTGTCAAAGTCTAGTTTATGATGTCCAGTAACCAGTCCGGATTGATAGAACGCACCCTTCTCATCATAGAGAAGGGAAAGCCCTTTCCCCCGATATTGCTTGCTTCTCTCATTCCTGCCCCACGGCATTCAGTTCAACAGACCAGACGTATCAAGAAAGAATCTTCGATCCAAAGTCAGTTCACAAGGAAAGTCAAGAGAGAAGTCTATATGGCAAGAGTTATAGAGTGCGAAGTAAAAAGTATATATTTACTTTTATTTTGTACTGTTTCTGTACAACATTCATTCTCTAACTGATCTATCTCACTAAGGATGGAACTTGATACAGTGTGAATGGAATGAAGGTGCTCGCTGAACCCATACCATAGATTCTTCGAAAGCTTATTTGTCCGTCAAGGGCTTCGGCATTCAAAGTCAAACGATTTTCTAGATTATCGAGGAACTGGGCGAAAGAGGGAAGCTTATGACTCTTGAACTTGAAGGTGAGCGAGTCAACAAGGTTGAAACTTCCAGGAAAAACTTCGCATTTTGCCGAGTTCCTTCGACTTGGTTCTCTCCAAAGAGGCTTTGGGCACTTTCGCTCATACAATTCTTATAGCTTCTTCCAAAGCGCACTAGGCGAAGTCTCATTCTCTATTCTCTACCGTCACGGGGACTCACCAGAACCAATCATCTTAGAGCGATGAAGAGAATATATTGCTTCTTTGATAGAAGAAGGGAATGGCCGGAACGAATCGTTTGGTTTGCTTTCCGCCTTTCTTTACTCTAGAATAGAAAGAATTACTCTCCTGCAAGACCAGATGAGAAAGGGAGATTGACCCAAAATAAAAATCCAAAGCTATAAAAAAGGGCGTGGAATAAGAGAACAAAAGCTAATCTTTTCTAAATCTAAAAGAATCCCATTTCAAAATAAGTTGGTTCTTCCCTCCGGCCAGCCTCCGACTCTTAGCTAGAACGGCTTGAAGGAATGACTTTCTTTTAAAGAAGGCTGCTTCCTCCACCCGCCTAGGTCAATGACGGCCGGAGTGGAAGCTTGACTAAAAGGTTTTGAAATCCGCGGTGAGGGAATAATTCAATCAGGAGTGAGAGAAAGCATTCAATGGCACCTTATTGTCCCAAACCGAAACAGCCTAGAGAGGTTGGACGGGGAAACTCCCGCTTCGGGTAAAGGGGTGAATCTGAACTTGCGGAATTGAAAGATCTGGAGTGAGTTCATTGCTTCCTAAGCGGAGGGAGAATGGCTAAGGCAGAAAAGACAACTACGGCGAATATAGAAGAAAAATGGACTACTTTCTTTCCTTTGACTGAAGAATGAAGCAAAGCTAGTCTTGAGAAGCTACAGAAACTATATGCTTAACACATTCAATTCTAGACTTTTCGCAAAATTAGGGCTTTGAAGCCAAAGGCGAAGCCGAGGCAAGAGAAGAAATGAAAAAATCTTACCTATTTCTTTCATTCTCAATAGCCGACAGGGAAGAAGCTTCAAACTGGAGTGATTCCATAGAAATGCATCTTTTCCCTAGTTCCAAGAATTTCCCTCTTCATTGGGCTTTAGCCCGTTGCCAGGATGTGGGTAAATGCAGTAGTCCAAAGAGGACTAAGAGCTAACTTTCTTCCAGAGACAGATTCAATAGCTTCTAAACCTGAGTTTAGGGCCGCAAAAAGGTTCTTCTAGCTGGGAATTCCACTCCCAATGCTAATGCTTGGCCTGAGGCCAGGATGCTTTGGTTTAGCAGACTGAGGGTAAAGCCCTTTCTTAAACTTAAAGGCATGAAGAGATTCTGGGGCTATCTTTGAAGAGTCAGACAGAGCTGGTACTAGAATATTCTCTTGCCCAGAGGTTGAGATTGAAGCTGAAAAACCTGAGTTTAGGGTAGCGAGAAGGGAATCACCCTTAAATTAAAGGCTTTGAATCGTGAGATTCTTATAGCAGAGATCGGGTATAGGACTCTCTTTTACAGCGCTAGTCTTTCTATACGATATGCTTAACACATCTAATTCGATCTATGTTTTCGATCAATCTGGTTCGGGAAAGCGGTTCTCGACCAGGGGGAGATTGAGAGGAAATGCACCGTGGCACATCTGGTAAGAGAGATTGGAAAACTGGTATTTGCGTAAGAGAAGAAGGGCTATTCAGTTAGTCATTGAGTCGACTTAGAAAGCGGCGGGCCCAGTGCGCTCTCCAATAGTGTCCTGAAATGGGTCCGAGAGCCGGTCAACCTTAGATCGCCTACGGTCCATCATGTTGAATAGTGCCCCTGTCTCTTCTTTCTGCTACTTTTGCTATATGCTTAACACTTCGAATTCTAACGAAGTGGTGTGATTCAGTAATATAGAAGATAAATGGACTACTTTCTTTCCGGAAGGTTGACCGATTCAGCGAGGACTGACACTGGCTCGCAGGCTTGACTGGCAATGGAAAGGATTTTTCTCATCCAAATCAGATGATCTTGAATCAAATACTCTTAATAGTGGTTCGCTTAAAAGATCTGTACTAAAAACATCTCCATTCCTTTTAAATCACACATGAAAAAGAGTACGCGAAAAAAGCACACTTTTAGGTGCCAGGAGTGCGGCGTCCAGCCACATTTGCTTCGAATCGAGTACCAGCACTTCGTCTGATTCAACAAGTGGATCCTCCTATCCCGGACCAAAAGAAGTGGCTAGTGGATCTGGATAACCTTTCTTCCCTTCTACTTTTAGTAGTCGATGTTATACCGGTACTACAGAGAAGTAATTGAATTGGCTTAGAAGCGGCTTCAACCTGAGAGGCCCGAAGTCTTCTCCCAGAGTCCTAAGAAGAAAGACTAAGTAGATAGTCGGGGCTAGCTTCCTCAACTCCGAGATGCAGGAACTAGTCAATCAACTGCCAGAGAAATGATGTTGATTGATGTCCTTCCCGCTTTGTGAAGTCAATAATCTAAGTAATGGGTAAGTGGTAAGACCAGAAAGAAGTAGCATTCTATCTGCTGGTGTAACCTTTCGTTGGCTAACCACGCTGCGGATTCGAACCACAGGTTTTCCTTACGTGGTAAATGGTACCTGTAAAAATCATCTTCCGTCAACCCGGATCCTTTCTTTTACCTTATTAGTGTCCTATGCATAGTGAATACCCCACCCGAGCTGTAGCGGTCTCTCCGTACCGCAGTTTGTCCTTCCGCGGTGAAAGCCATTCTTCATCGATGAAATCCAATCTCTCTTCCCATGTTCGTGATTTAAGACCAAGTCAAGTTTCCGCGTTTCAGTCCTCCGAGTCTTCTCCAAACAGCCGCTCCATAATTGTCCGGCGCAATTCCTTATTTTTCGCTTTTTCCTGGGCCATTCGGCGGCTCAAACGAGTATACATTCGAAAAAGTCTATTGCTTTTGGTTTGAGCTTTTCTGCTAGCATAATCTCGTATTTCGTTTGCTCGTTGTTGCTTGTAACATTATTAACGAGAAAATAGGCTGGCATAATTGGGATGGGAGAAGGCGAGGAAAGCAAGAGAGGGGAGTAGGGGAGAAGAGGGGCATTTTTGTCAAGTGCAAAAGCGATTTTTCGAAGTAGCGAAATTGCTTACAGATCGATGGAATGAATTGCGTATATAACAGAGTCCGATTCACCATGCGGGGAAGTGGGTAGAGGGGGTGCTCGGAATGGGGTATTTTCCTAAGAAAATAAATAAGTAAGAGTTACATTGATCGTTGAGTGCAACCGATATGCGAGAGTACTAGGTAAGACCGGATATCTGCTTATCTTCATTCGGAAATAAGATATGGATAAGGATGGTTCTAAATAACTATTTACATATAGAAAGAAAGTGATTAAAGCTTACTTGAGAAGCTCATATGTATGATTCTAAAATATAGGTTGCAGCATCTGGTAGATCAATCATTAAGCGTTATGCTTAACACATGCAAGTCGAAGTTTTCGGAGTTCGAAAGAGAAGCGGGGTAGAGGAATGGTCAACTCATCAGGCTCATGATCTGAAGATTACAGGTTCAAATCCTGTTCCCGCCTTATGATGCAAAACACAGCATCAACCGGGGTATCAACTATCCCGGTAGAAACCCAGCCTACTGGCCGGGTTGGATCAAAATCGATCATAATTTACTCATGATTAGAGCTTCTCTTAGACTACTTAATGAGGGCGGGGTGGGGATCTATTATTTCCAATTAGATGTTAGGTATTATTGTTCGGATAGTGATTATACTTATAGAAATATTGGTACAATTACTTAAGCTCGTAGCGATGCCGATTCCTCTAGCAGCTCAATCGTATGAGATCAATTCTTTCAGTTGAATGTCCTATGCTATGGCCTGCCTCTCTTTATGCGAACGAATCCGTTTTTTAAGTTAATATATTCGCTCCATGCGACTGCCCCATACGATACGTATCCTCACCACAGACTGTAATCCAAGTGCACTTCAAGTTAGAGATAGAAAGCTGGTTATAGGGAGAAAGCGCTCTATGGACCGCTCATGGCCGAAGCGATGAAGGATTTCACTAGACAACTTTAAATCCTATTTGTTAAGCATTGATTGCAACATCGGTTTAGACGGATCCAACACGTAATCGACTCGAGGTAGGCTACCGCCTACTTCTCGCATTGACTCCATCGACAGAAAGAACTCAAGGACTCGATACGGGAATCCGAAGAAAAAAGGAAATGGGACTATCCCCGATTCACTCGATCTGATGCCCTTAGGCCGATACAGAGTCCTAGCGATCAAAGCAAGCTAGTCTGAAAGAATTAACTCCTGTTAGCCGTTACGTTAGGGTGACTCGAGAAAGCTTGAAAGGGAATTCCGAGAGCCCTTAAGCTTCAAGCTATCCGGCTTCAAGCCGTGAAGAAGGAATCCGAGTTGCATCTTAAAAGAAGGAAGATCGTTCATCAGCGCTTTCAGTAACTAAGAGTCAATCAGGTGCGTAATCAAGCTAATCTCATTCCTTAGGAGCTGGAGCAATAGGAGATGAAAGAGTTGACTTTACGTTGAATACAGGAACTCGTTTTCTTAGCATAGGTGGAATGAACTATCAGAGAAGAGAAGGCTGAAAGCCTAGCCAAAAGCTTTTGAGTCAAGTACGCAGGAAGAGTTTTTAGGTATAGGAATAGGGCATGTAATTCCGCATTCTTTGGCACGAGGGTTTGGCTTCCTTGATTCAGGTAGGAAAGAAGGGGCTATGGCATGAAGCTTGGTTCATTCATTTCTTTGGAATCGAACTTTCACTCGATTCCAAAGAAAGGGAAGGAAGCTAAGCGTTTAAACGGATAACGAGCGAAGCAGCTCTCACGCGTCTTCAAACCTTCGTCGATCTCTTGTTCTTCCTGTCATCGATATAGCTCATATCTTTCGCTTAGGAACGAGCAGCTACTACTTAAAGATAAGTATAAGTACGTGGGCGGGCGAAGTAGCTCAATCAAAAGATTAGCTAAGAAGCTCAATAGCAACTGTATTGTATAAAATAGGTCGAGTGAATCAGAAATCTAACGATTACCTGAGCCGATAGACGAACTTGTAGAGTCAGACTCTTACCTTAAGCCTAGGGACTACCAGAATTTTATGACTCACTCACCTTACCCACATTCCCTGTGAACTCCGAAATTGAGATCTTGGAAGTCAATTACAGTAGTTGAACGGCTTGTAAACTTAGTGGAAGACTAGTGAAGCTATAAGCGTTCTTAGTCATGGCATTGGGGAGTGAATTCTACCATTGATGTATAGCTTTTTTTCTAGGAGCAGTTAGTCATCCATCTCTATGGGAGTTCAATCAGTCGATGGAAAGGAAGCCTTATCTTGAAGAGCGTCTAACAGCCAATACCATCAGATTTGCAGCTTTCTTGGCCGCCTGGTTCTCTGGCCAAGAATGAGACTTGGGAGTAAGTATATTAAGTATATTCTTAAGGAAGCCGATAGCGTGAATAATCTGGTTTCAGACCCTCAAGCCTTTCAAGCCCTACTAAGTAAAGTGGGATCATGCCTTGGCAGAGTTACTGGCACAAGCCTTCCACAAGACGACTGACATATTCTTGCTGTAGAACTCTTATCTTTTTCATCTAGCGCAAGGTCAACCCCACAAGCCAGAACTAGAAAGTATGTTCCTGGTAGGAGTGGTAGAAGCGATTGAACAGCTTTCCTTGGCTAAAGTAAAGGGGATCGATCCGGGGGAGGAGGAATTGAATCATCAACTGTGGCACTGACTTGAGGAATAAAGCAGTGAATGCTGCCGATACCGGAGCAGCTAAAGCAATTGTAAAAGTAAGATCAGAATGCCGACGTCCCCATGTGTGGCACTTTCGGATTGCCGATATTCAAGCATCTAATAGAAATGTACGAGGAGGGAGTAAGTTTAAAATGCCGAGAATCCCCTGCTGCTGCTATTGAATGCGCAGCTATTGGCTCAGCTGTTAGGACAAAGACGGTGGAAGACTAGGCTGCATCGAATGCCATGGTTCTTGTTCTCGAATCAGCTGTGGGGATTTTTTTCTCTATAGATGCGGCTTTACCGGGGTTAGCACTTTCCTGTTTTACTTTTACTCTCGCTACGACCCTGCTTGACCGCTATGCCCCTTCTCTTGCTTGAGAATGCACTGCTGGTAGGAAGAATGCTGAGTTAATGTCCGAGCAGGGTGAATCAATAGGAATCGAAGCGACGAACTAGGATCCTTTAATATGTCAATTCTGCTCTTTGAAAGAAGCAAATGGACAAAGCCTTTTTGCCGATATTACCACCCGACCTGATGACCCTCATCGAGCAGGAAGTAGACCAGCCTTTGAAGCCTGAACTCTTACTTCTTACCCGGATGGGAAACTGTTCGAAAGTAGCTAGTCTTTTCCTCTTAAAGGCCAAGGCCACTCGCTGAAACTCTTGTTTTAATGCCCACAGATCTGCCGAGCCAGCCTTTTTAGGTTCTTTTGCGGGATAACCGTTCTTAGGGTAATCAAACCTGCTAGTCTTAGTGCTACAGAATCCCCTGTTCGTGGAAGGTTTGCAGGAAATGAATCACTAGTATAAGAAGGGGACAAGGGAAGCCTTTAGGCTTGGAGGTAGGGAAGCGGAAGGGGATTCATGCAGAGAGGAGACTGTGGCACTGACTTTCGGAATTGAATGCGCAGTTAGCAGGACAAATGCCAAACCAAATGCACAGAAGAGTATGCTTGAAAGGTAACGAATCCAATCCCTAAAGCAATTCCGGTAAGAAGAGCTATTGGTCTACTGTATAGAACATAGAAAGATGGGATTGTTTGGGCTAGAAGGGGTAGAGCTTCAAGCACGTGGAAAAAGGGGTTGTTTGCAAAGCCCTTCTTCTTATATTATACTATGGCATCTTGTCCAAAGCGAGCGGTCATGTAAACCCTTTGTCCATTCGGCTCTTTCTTTTCCTAATAGTCCGTCACTTGCCTTTCGGAACTATATTTATTACCTTCCCTTCTCCTGTTGATGCGGCATAACCGGGCTTAGCGAGAAGACTCGTGAACATGAACAATCGCTTCTTTCACAGCTGGTTGAACTTGAGCAAGAACGGATCAAAGAACTCTCTTCCCTTTCGACAACAGCTAAATCGCGATGCCACTTGGCTTTGGGTCGTTCCCTAAAGAATGTCTTTCCCTGGAGCCGGGTAAGTAAGGACTTTGCCTGGTTTTCATTCCTAAGTTAAGTCATTTACGCTCGGTATTCCTTTGATTCTTATAGTCTTCGTGTCAAGGAAAGAAGTCAAATTGAATCAATAGCAGCTTTTATCTTCGCATTCACTAAAGGAAATGCTTAACACATGCCGTTCGATGTTGGTAATTCTATCTGTGCTCTCCAAGAATCTTCATCTTCCACTTGATCTGCAGAAGCTTCGGTCCAAGGTAAAGTCAAATAGGATAAAAAATTCTCATCAGACAGCAATTTTGAAAGCTATATCGCCTACTAACTTTACCATCTTATTTTTCCTTCATGTGCTGTGTATACTGCAGGTAGTCTTCCGTGCATTAAGATTTGCAGCACCTATTCAGGAGCTGGGGAATCGGCTTGCAAGGAAAATCTGGATTGAAGGTCCATATATTTACCTTCCTCTTCGGCTAGAAAAGAATTTATGGGTCAAAAGTGGATGTCTAACTGGTTTAGGCCCAGAATACGACGAGATTATCATCAAAGTTCGGGAGTATCAACCTTAATATCTCACCGGAAGGTTAAAGATGAGCCACATTCAGCGAAGAGTTTCTGGTTTGTGTCCCCTTAATGAATGTATTTTAAATTTCAAAGATAAATTACAAACATAAAATTGAATTCTATAGGATAGATTTCTTAACTAAGAATTTTAGGACTTTAATTAGAGAGACTTCTGAATTTTGTGTTTGTTGTAGGCTTTTGAAGGCTTTAGGGGCCTAAAGCAGTGCACGAGTATACATTGCTAGAGGAGAGCCGTTTTGAGGCACCCAAGCTTTGCAGCCACTCTTGTTTTGTCGGTCCGTAGATAGCGTTTAGCTAATGATGGTTAAACAGGCGTATGTAAATAGAAAAAGAGGTTTAGCGACATTGTTCCAGTGCTAGTTGATATGGATCCGTTTGGTTCGCTCATCAAACAGCGCTAGTTATATATATGTATGCAGGCCAGGCCAGATGAATCGCAGGGGATGTATTACCTAATTATGGAGGAATACATGACGAAGTCAACTACCCCTTACTACTTTACCCGATAAGGCCGATACGTCGATGGGCATTCAATATTGGTTCCGGATGTAAGGTCGGAGGGGGAGGAACAGACGGCAACCGAGGATGTCGTGGCCTGCATAACAACTGCTCAACTGGGCGGGTATTGGGGTCATTTGCTCACTAGCAAAGTGCAGTATAGAATAGTCATATACAGTCCCACCAGAATAGCACATCCATTCGGCTATGATATGTATCATCCTGTAGGAAGCATCACTTGAGGTTCGTGTGGCATAGAAAAAGTCAAACAAGCTCCGTTTCGTTAAACTACACTCTTCATTACGTAGTGTAGGAAAGGAACGAGGGAGAGCAAGCTCTGAAAAGAGCTATAAATGAAAATGAATAGATTATAGAACCCTTGCTGTTCTCTCTCATGCCTGAGGTATTGACAAGATCGTCCCTTTATTTTTGGGACCAGATCCTATTTTTGGCCTTTTTGAAAAAAGGATCTATAGAGCACTACTCTAATGTAGCACTTCTAGAGCATGCTTTGGAAGAAGACTCTCATATGGGTTCGTAGCCCTTTCTTCCCCTTGTAAGATTGTCTATGGGATACTTTTTTTCTAATATGCTTTCTATCTCGACAATTTATAGCCTCTCAAGCTATCCCTTTTCGGCAGTCTCAGGGATTGGATTTAGGCGAAATTTCAGTAGCTCTAGCTTCAAGCAAGAAAGTTAGAAAGCCTTTCACTTTTTAGGTAGGCACGTAGGGATTGGATTTTGCCGGCCGGAGTCAAGCTAGAGCAAGAAAGTAGGCTCTAAGGTAAGATCTTTCACTTGAAGGGGAAAAGGCAGGAGTATCCCAAGTGGGTCCCGGATGGTCTTGTAAAATTTATTTACTAGTACTAGTTTTCAGTCATCTAGCGATCCATTGACAGTTGAAGGGGTTTAAGATCTAATTACAGCCCTCGGGTAAGATTTATCTGCCATTGATCAAGTTTCAGTTTAAGTTGCTAGCATAGTTTTAGTACTTTCTTTTCTTTCGATGGCGATCTCATTGATCCAATTGCCGAAAAAAGGCCAGTTCCATCAATTCCTTCTCTTGATAGTGTGAATTACTTAGCTAAGCTTAATTCATGCTAGCGCCTTGACTTCCCGCTCGAGTTTTCAAGTTCAAAGATTTAACTTGCTTATCTAATATCTCGCCAGCAGCCTATCTAATCTCCTAGTGCTTTTCTTGGACTGGACTTGGAAGACTGCTTTGCTTGGAGGAATTGTTACACATGCTCTGGGGAAAGCTACAGCCTTTAGTCCTAGAAAAGACTGACAATGGGACTAAAGGCTGTAGAGGCGAGTACTATTTGAGTTGAGGTCAGCCAGTTTCCTTACAGCGAGTGTAGGCGTAGTTGATAGGGCAAGGCCTTCGTACCTTTCCTTTCAAGACATCCAGTTGGGGTTACATACGAGCGAGCACCTTTGTAGGGAGGAGCCCTGTTACGGGTCTAGTTTTTGCCTTTTCTTCCCCGGATGCTTACACAATTGGTCGAGCAAGCGAATAGATAAGGTCTCAATCTTAATAGAAAAAGAGGAACCCCTTATTAAGCTGAGCTTTCTAGCCCCCCGGCCTGTTCTTTTGTTTGGAATTTTTTCAGGGAAGAACACACTAAATCGCATGAAAAGGAAGAAGTTTTACCAAAGTTTGGCGCTGGGTTTGACTCCTTTACTAAATTTTTAAAGGAAAAAAGTTCTATTTAGCTTCTATTTCTCCATCAGATGCTTTTCTAGCTTCTCGGAAGGGGTATGGATCCTGGTGCTTACTAAGCTCCTAATTCCTGGTTTCGTATATGAATGTTTTTAGATTTATGTTTTGATTTAGTGGTAAATGAGCCTGAAATGACTGTATTATTCAGATCCTCGAGGCGAAAGTTTGCTTACTGGGGTGCTTAGGCATGCTTTGTCTATTCTGAGATGCCCTGCTTCCTTTACCCTACTCTTTCCTTTTGATGCTTGTGTGAACCTGGGATGGGTATTTTAACTTATAAAATATTTGAATCTTTCTTATTCCTCTTCTTTGTTCTACCTTAGCTTGTGTAGCCTATGCGAAGCAAGCCTACATACCTCTTCCTTTCTGGTAGAAGGAGCCCTCATACCCACTCTCCTTCTCCACCCCATACCTGAATAGATATAGGTGGCCTCGCCTTAGAAGGCTACAGAAGTGATAAAGGTGAAGCCCACCTTTCCGGGCTCTTAGGAGTAAGCGGGCTAGCCCATGAGCGAAGCGAGCAGAGTCAACAGAGTTCCTTACCACTAAACTATATTTGTTTGGGCAAGATAAATCTTTCGACTCCAGGCTAGAGAAAGAGATAGACTTAGATCTCTGCTAATAGAATCGTGAGATCAGAACCAAACTAGGGGAATCGGGGCTGAAAGCCTGGCATGTGAATGAGTCCGGAGAGGGGACCGCGGGGAGATCTATTGGTGGAGTTCCGCTACCAGCTATGAATATGAAAGTACAGTCGGCTTACCCAATCTCAGTTCCAATCCACTTGAGCCTAACCAACCTTCGTACCGGAACTTGTTAATTGAGTGACTTCCGTGCCTACACAACTCAGTTGAGCTTCTTCTCTACTTGTCACTCTTCGCCCCGAGAGTTAGGAGAAAGGCTTCACCTATTTCATACCCTTGCCGTCCTACCACCTCTCCTTCTTACTTGTTAGTCGAGATACCAACCCTCCAACTCAGTCTTTCCGCTTCCCGGATTATCAGTCGAGTTACTAGGCTCCTAGAAAGATTTCGCTTCTACAACGCCTTTGAAGTTGAGCTTCTTCAATCCTCTCCTTATCAATCAGTCGAGCTACTTCGTGCCTCTAACCCTATCGTTTCGTAAACTAAACTATAACCTTTGAAGTCGATCTTTACGTCGACCCGTGGAATGGAAACTAAGACGAATCAAGTGCAATCGCGCTTTCGATCTTATAAACGATATTCCTACTTCAACTGCTACGCCCCTCGGACTATCTAAAGAGTCACTTCGCCTTATAAGGGGCTGCTTTTCGCTTCTACGACTAGGCTCGTTCCCTATCTGAAACCGGAACTTCGAAGGTACGGGTCTAGGTGAATCAATGGGATCATTTCCTTTCTTTAGTGGAAGTCTAAGGAGCGAAGCGCTTAGTGGTTGAAGTAGAGGAGAGCTAGAATGAGTCAATTTTCCTAGGGAAAGCAGGAAGGAAGAATCGGATCCCGGGGCACCATCGTCCGAAGGACCTTATCATAAAGAAACCCACTGAGATAGGGAGACAGTGGTCGGAAACGACCTAAGATAAACTCCAAAGGGTAATGCATTTTCTGGTAAATCAACTTAATCCTCTCATACTTGGGAGGAAGAAAGTGATCAACCTTGCCAAGGGTCTTATACCCAGCACCGACCACCCGAAGAAGAGTACTGAAACGGGCAAAGGATGACGATCCGCAAGGGACATAAGTCCGTACGGATGGTAATAAGACAACAGAGATTTCAACGAGATATGGGAGAGGGCAACCAGCATACCCTTCACTAGAAATCGTTTGGCAAACTCGACACACCCAGTCGTGGAAACCAGAGACTTCGGGAGGGAGATTTTGACCCCCAACCGAGCTAAGGTATCACGATAGATGCCTGCAACCCACGGGTCAGTGATGAGGATATCATCACCTAACAAAATACCCTTACCTTTACCTCATTACCCGCATCAAAAGACGGATCTTAGTCATATACTATTATCTTTCTTTCATTACTTCAGTGATCTTCATAATGAGGGATTTCCTATCTCATCTTGTAGAGTGAGACCAGCGAATAAGGAAAAAGGGTAACAACTCTCCCTTGGCTCTTTCAAATTACATAGGAAGAGAGCTTCCCGAAACCATTGCTCAGCAAGCATCCCTATGTCTCGCACTCAAGCTAAGGGCTTAGTACGGTTTACCGAGCCATCAGTTCATAGAAAGAAGTTCCAGGACATGGTCGAGGATGCTTTTCAGCTGAGACTACTCATGTCCGGGGCATAAGAAATGGGGCTAGCTCTCTCGCACACATTCCAGAGGATGGAAGGTTCACTTAAGAAATATCATAAGAGAAGTGGGCTATAAGTAGGCCTAAGCCGTTAGCTATTGCGATCAAGGCAGCTCACCCATCCTTGGGACCCTAATCCTTCCTTGGAATAATCCTTGGAAGCGGTAAAAGCCTCGATTACATTCGGAAGAGGCCTGTGGAATCGGGATCAGGAGAAATATATGACATTGGAGAAGATTGCTTTGTATCCGGTTCTAACTCGCCTCTGATAGTAGGAATCAGATAGATATCGCCGAGCCAACCAAAGTAGATGGCTCCGGGGCATAGAATCAAATCATTGGTTAGGGGGACAAACAAAGAACAAGAGAGCGAGAGGGGATTTTTTTTCCGTATCGGACTTTGCTGCTTCTTAGCCGCTCTGCTGGAAGTGGAACAGGAGAAAGAGATGCTGAGCATTGCCTTGGTTCCGATAGAGGTGGAATAGAGCTTGGTTCTGGTTCCGGCACTCGATGAAGATGAACATGCAGGTGGCTCGCCCTTGGTTCAGATGAATGAGATGGCTTAGGGGCTCACCTTATCTCGTGAGTAGGTCACTGAAGAGACGAATAGAATGCGCATGGCAATGGACTCGGATTGGCTGGCTTACTCGCCTTTGCTTAGCTTTTTCATGTAGTTCCGTCAGGGTCCTTGAGAGATGAAGACGGAGAGAGATCGGTTGAGTTGATTCCACTCGTTCCTCCAAGGCCAGTGACTCGAGAGAAACTTTCAGATGCTTGCTTCCCCGCCGCTAAGAGAAATGATGGCGGAGAGGGGGCCTTCGTCACAGACAGGATTGGGAGGCTCCAGAAGGGAATACTCATCCAATCTCAGAGAAGGTTGGTTCGTGGCACCAGATCTCAACGTCGAAGGACAAGGTAGACCGACCAGACTTTTGACAGTTGGAGATCTCTTCCCGAGGGTGCCTTTTATTTCTCTTTGTTTCAAATGTTGTCAATGTGGTATAAGACCGTTCCTCCGGGGATCTCTTTGAAAGTTGGAATATCTGAACTGAGGAACAAAAGGAGGTGTTGAACTGATTCGAATCTTGGACTTATACCAGATCTTGTTTTGTCGAAGCGATTGGGTTTGCTGGCTAACCCGGAGTGCCTTTGAAATCAATCGATCCTCTTTTTCTGTCAATCACCGGTTCGAAATCTGCTTGAAGCGAAGCGGTTTCCTCGACGTCTGATCATTCGTTCAGATTGAACTCCATCGAGTGGAATCTGTCTTTATGCCAAAAACACGGGCTTTCTCGATGTGGGAAGGTACTCTTCTCTTTCCCCTGATCTACCTATGATCCCTTCATCACGCCTGGGAGCGCTGTGACGCCTGAACTGATCATCGAAACGTGTGTGTTAAACAAATTCCGATTGCCTCGGGTGATTAAGCCGATTTACGGGCAAAGCACTTTATTATTTCATTTCGTATAGCTGTAAAAGTTCATTTTTCGAAATTCTTATAATAACTTAAGGTTTAACTAAGCCGAGAGAGTCCATCTTATTCGCAACTATAAAGACGAGATGATGAGTCCAAATTACCCCTTCGGTAGTCGATCCCCATTCGGTTTTTCTAAGGCTTAACGCCCTCTGCTGATGAGGTTTCTCCTTTCTCTGTGATCGCCTTTCCATCAGCTTTCTTTATGCTGGGTACTTCACTGAAAAACCTACGGTTGGCTTCGTTTCTGCTTCAGCTTCCAACTTCCTCTTTTTCGTACTGCGGGCTTCTTGCGGTTCCCCGGGCGCCTCTTATCTTTCCTTATGTCTTTACTACTTAGAGAGATCACATAATTGCTTCTTTTGTCTGGAAGCCTCTTTCCGGTCTTAGTCTAGTTTTCTACCTTTGCCTCGAGACACGTAGCTCTTTCAATCAACCCCAGCTTGAACTGATAAGAAAGAGGTTTTTTGAATCCCATACCGAGTGCTATCGTATAGTTGATCACTGCTGCATTTATAAGTTATTCGACTCGAAATTGCATATGCATAAGAGAAGAAAGGATAGAAAATAGGTTTACAGTCGTCTCTTTGACTGCAGAGCAAAGCAGAATGAAGACTTAAATAAGTCAAAAAGAGTCTCTGGCTCTTGGGCCGATTCCATTACTTATAGAGCATTCTAGACGCAAATAGAAAGAGAATAGCTCACAGCCAAGAAATTTCATAGAATGACGAAGAGTACTCCTGTTCGGGTTGATTTGAACACTTCTTATGAGAGAATGAGGGTCTAAAACGAAGGGGGAGCCAGCAGTAGAAAGATCGTACCTTAGCTTCCTTGATTGACAGACTGGCTACCAACCGTGCTAGCAAAATGTTCTATTTATCCATAGAAATAGATTCGAGACGATCGATCTTTTGTCCGTTCTTTTGGCTTTAAACTCAGAGGAGAAAGAAATTATAGACACTAATCTAATTAGATCTGCTCTTCATAGAACTTCTGTGTCAACATTAGAGAGAAGCTCGTTTGCTACTGAGAAAACGAACAAACTAGGATCTTAACGTATAGAGAGCTAGGATCTTAAGAAGAGAGCTAGGAGGCCACGGACATCATCACTAAACCACCTAGGACTTTCTCTCTGTAGAAGACTTCCGAAAATCCAGGATTTTAATTTATTTCCTTTTACATACTCATGAAAGTCCCAGCAATGTGTACCCTATCTTCTATTTCTATCCTGTCTTCGCCTATCTCTATCCCGGACACGTTCCCTCTCAGTTATATGAGGAACTGCTTTCTCTCCTTTTCTGTATCTTAATGATCGACCTCTGGGACAAGATGATGGATCGAATTTGGTGGAGGAAGTTCCAATAGAATCACTCTTAGTGACTCAAGTGTGGAAAAGCTTCTCAACCAGCTAGTCGAACTACCTCAGTGAAGCTCGAAGAGCTTACGGGTGAGCCACCGGTCAATCCCTGGGACACTAGCGAGTCCTTAAAAGCTCCCGATCGGAGATCCATGGGAATAGATGGACTTTCTCTAGGACCTATTCAAGCTTCCTTCTCAGGCTCCTCTTCTCCTTATATACTGACGAATCCGAATGCTTCTATTCCCCTTCATAAGTTCTATCCTCACTTTGCTTCCTTTAGGCGTCCCCAAGAGACTTGTTAACGGAGTAAATATACTGAGTGACCCATGCCTTTCTTGGTTGTAAAAACCCAACCTAATCTTTCTAACTAAGAGCAGATTTGCCGCAACGCAAACAGCTTATTCAATGCCAAACCCTACTGAATGGCTTCCCCTCCCTCTTCCGGGCTTTTTTGCCAAAAGTTATTGTAGCTTGAATGGAACCCACTTAAATCCGAATCCAATCCAGATCAGATGCCAATCCAATGAGTTCGATTTCCCGCAGCTGGAAGTCAAGCTTTGATGCGAGAAAAGGAAGTCCAGCTAGCAGCGTATTCGCCGACAGAGAAAGAGAAGACCAGATCTTGGACTTGCAAGCTCTCTCGAGGGAATCACTTTTAGCAAGCTTTCGAGAAAGTTTAGATCCAATCCAGAGAGTTCGATCTCTGTAGTCAAGTCTAAGACAGTTGATTCGGTATCTAAGACAACTCTTCTAGAAAGCGCCAGGCATGCTTCTCTTCATAAGTCATTCAATGCTTGGCTTCCTTCATTCATTTAATACTTCATAGGATGCAAGTCCAGATGAACCATTTTCGACTAGCTAATAAAGGAGAATCCGTTCTAACACCCGATATTACGTAAAATAAGATACCAGTTTGACTCGCCTTAGGGGAACAGCTTCACGCTCTACTTTAGACTTTCCTTTCCCATAACGGATCACTTCACTGGCTCCTATCCTTCGACTGAGACTGGGACCGGCCAACTACTGATTACTGCAGACTTTTGAATTTCCCATCCTGCATCGCTTCTATTCCTAAGGCAGTTCATTTGGGTAAGTCCCAAGACAGAGATTCCTTTATGCCAAAGCTGACTCTGATTCCCTACTTGAATGAATAGCTTAGGAAGTACAGATTGACTTTACTGATTCCGTCTTGACTTACAAACATCTCGATTGGCTAAAGACCATGCCTTGCCAGCTCCGAAGAACCTTTCTTCAGATTGGAATGTCCCATGACTCAGGCATTCGCTTGCAGCGAATTCGGAAAATGTTCGTAAGATGGGAGTGAGAGTTCGATTCCACACCGGATTCACTATCTTCTGAATCATGCCCTTCCTTCTCGTGAGAGTTGATTCCTCCTTCGAGTTAGAGTTTCTTCTGTCCGATTCAGGTTGATTGGATCACGGAACTTGGTTCACTAAGGCTAAAAGAAGGAACCTGCTTTCTCGAGGAAAGGAAGTTCTCATGCCATTAGTCTAGCTCACTCCGTCTTCTGCGCATCAAAGAGTAGATTCTCTAAGAGCAAGAGCTTATCCACGATATCCTTACCTGAATGTCAAATCAAGGCTGACTGAATTTCATGCTTTTAAGGCAACTAGCGGATTTCTGGCAACCTCGATTGGAATTAGGCTTGAACCAGAGGATCACTGAAACTACCTTTCTCTATTCACCCGATTCGATCCACAAGCTGAATGCCGTACCTGCCAGAGAGGGAGATCTGCCATTGAACTGTTCCAAACCTTTATTGAAGAAAGAGCTCTTGCCTCCAATTCAAAACAGAATAGAACGCTCCTTCTGCAACGCAAGGCCGATAGTTGAATAGCTATAGCTGGTGCTTTGATGTATGAGTTCGATCCATTAGGTTCTTCGATTTATTCAGAAGGAAACGAGAGACAAGAAAACATCTTTGATTACGATTAAAAGGAACAATCTCAAATAGACCAAGATCCAATTTCGGGTCATTTCTTGGTGAACATAATCTGCCATAATCTCTTCTGATCCCTTCATTTATATGCCAGAATAAAGAGAGATTTGGTAGGAAAGTGGAAGAGACTTTTTGTATATGATAAAAGGAGCAGCAAAGCTGCATTAATTCATTTGAAAAGCCAGGTTCTCTTTGTCTTCGAGCTTTCATTCCTCAATCCACTGTTTCGTTCCTTCATATACCCCCCCACCAATAGATAGAAACAAATGGGAATAACCGAACCACGTCTACAAAATGCCAGTACCATGCAGCTGCTTCAAAGCCAACGTGATGCTCCTTGGTCAGATGACCAAGATATTGGCGAATACCACATATGATCAAGAAAAGAGTACCTATAATCACATGAAAACCATGAAAGCCAGTTGCTAAGAAAAAGGTAGAACCATAAATACTATCCGAAATAGTGAAGGGTGCTTGATAATATTCCATTCCTTGAAAGCCAGTGAATACTAGAGCCAGTGAAACGGTAGCTACTAAAGCATAAACTGCTCGTTTTTCCTTCCCGCGAGTATAGCATGATGAGCCCAAGTTACGGCAGCTCCGGATGAAAGGAGAATAGGGTATTAAGAAAAGGGATTTCCTGAGGATCTAAAACCCCAATCCCTTTAGCCAAATACCTGATCTCTACCGTAGGTGCCAAAGAAGAATGAAAAGAAGCCCAAAAAAAAGCAAAAAGGAACATAACCTCCGATACGATGAACGGAATAAAACCATATCGAGGTCCTAATTGTACGACTTTGGTATGATGTCCTTCCAACGTGGACTCACGTAGAACATCGCGCCACCATACAAACATGGTATATAGGATAAATATGAGGCCCAAACTGAGAAGTGTTGCACCCCCTTGAAATGAGTGCATGTACATCACACCTCCTACGGTGGTTGCCAAAGTTCCGAGTGAACCCGAAATAGGCCATGGACTTGGATCTACCAAATGATAAGAATGCCTCTGAGATTCAATCATAAAAAACAAACGGAGACTCGGTTGTATGTAAACCCCCCCTTCACCCCCACCCCCTAAAGTGGTAAAGAAGGGCTCTTTGGGGTCTAATTTTCTTTCTATCTGACAGGACAAACAAATAGGAAGGGATGGTTCTTTCATTGCATTGATAGAAGTCTAACTAGAAAAAGATCTCTCTATTACTTTGACTTTGAGAAGAGAATCGTTGGTTTAACCGACGAACTACGTGGGAAAATGGATCTTCGGTTCCACATGAGAACCCAGTACGAATATAACCTACATGTCCAATTGAACTATGAGCTAGAGGTCTTTGATTGAACAGAAGACTCGTTGGGACAATCCCCTTTTTCTCCTGAACTCCAATTTTGACCCCATTTAACCAGCTGTATTGGAAGGTGATAGGCCTTCCAAACTGCTTGTTCCACTCAAACACCTCTCTGATTATTTTGGAGTAGATGTTTAAGAGGCGATGGATATAAAGCAATAAAGGCATAGTGAGCATAAAGAAGAAGCAAAAGGCAAAAAGTATAAGAAGAAATTGCTGATGGGGGGACAAGGACAAAAGGAGTCTTTCACAAAATTTCATTTTTGGTTTGCTTCATTCTTTGACTGCTCTGCTCCCCCTTCGAATGGATTGGATCCGCTGCCCCTCTAATAGAAGCGGAAGATGCGGGCTTAGAGCTTTCATCCCGCTTTACCTACTTCAATGGAAAGGGGGGAATCGCCCATCTAATAGCCCTTTCTTCGGCAACGGTCTTTCCAAGCAAGATGCACTTCTTACCGGCTTTCATCTTAATTAAGTACCAGATAGAAGAAACTATTATTAAGGAGAAAAGGGATGCTTTTTTCTCATCGTGTAGCCGGAGAATTCTAATACCACTACATCCTTCCATTCCTCAGGAAAGATGATATACTAGTTCGCTGCCTCGATGGAGGTGAATTGGATCGGGTGAAAGTGGTTATCGGAAATCGATATCCTTTATTGGGTTTATTGGGATTGAGGAAAGAAGTGGGATGATTAGGCCGAAGTGGTTGGTTGAGATTAAAAAACGATGCTTCCTTGGCCGTGTGGAACATGGATTAGCATTATGTCATTACTACAAGTACAAGTGATCCCCCATCCAGGATTAGAAGAAATGCTATATGAGGACTTCGAGATCAAATAGAATATGTTTCTTTCCATTCCTCGCGAGCCACTTATTTCTCCGAAACAAGAGATCAAAGTGATTTTCCTCCTTTTTCCCAATAAGTCGACAGCCTTACACCATTGGGATACTTCGAATAAACTAGAGTACATATAGGATACACCGGTACTAAAACCTTTTCTCAAGATATCTTCCAAACTGTTGGGGTCCTTGCTCCGGATCTTGTTCCCCCGGTGTGAAACCAGTTGGTTCCGTAGTTTTAGAATTCTGCTGATCCCAAGTACTCCATCTCCATCATTGCATATGGGAATATAGAAAGTAAAGAGGAAAAGGCATGACCAGAAGAATTGTGTAAAATAAGTGAATTTATCCAGTTGAGGCATGATTGATTTAGAAAACTTTTGTTTTTAGAAAAATTCTTCCCTCAAAACAGCTTAACTCCGTCAAGCCTGTACGAGTAGTGAAGAAGAAAACGAGAGCTGTGGTTGGTTGTTGACCAACAAAAACATGGGAGAAAGTGAGGAGGGGAAGACAGACTACCTTTTTGGTAGGTATTCCTTAATGATGGGCTTAAGGATACTTTTGTCTTCCCTTATTCTCTCCGCCCATTCGCGGAGAGTATCTACACTGGACTCTGTGGAGAGCTCCAGTTCCACCATTATATGGTGGGCGGCCTCTGAGTTTAGTTCCCTCTGTTCGGGAAACTGAGTGGACAGCGGGCCGACCCCCCTTTCAGATTCCACCTGAACTTGTTCTTTGATCACAGAGTGAATCTCCCTTCGGAGTGCCGCAACCTCCTCCTGGTTAGGAGCGGGTGGGCAGCCGGTGCTGGTGCCTGCGGCAGCGCTCTCTGAGCCGCCCCGGGGACGGATTAGCAGGGGTGTTTTGGGGTTCGGCTGGCTACTTCTTCGCCTTCCTCATTAGCATTAGGAAAGGGCTCTGCTAAGACGCCTAGATCGAAAGAAGTCCAACTTTAAGTTTAGGGCTACTGTTGGTTCAGTCTTCGCTCGATAAAAGCGATAGGACCTTTTCGAAATGCTGAAAGTTCACTTCACCCAACTCGAGCTCTTTCTTCCTGTGGAAGGATCGCTCAGAACAACCGGCTTCTTCGCGCATCTCTAGCCAAAGACCGGCATTCAGGACTTGAAACCTTCACTTCAGCGGTTGCGTGCCTTTCTTTCCTTCGCCTTCGATTGGCTTTGTGTCATGTGTCAAGCCGACTTTCTTATTATCCTAGCTTAGCTGGAAAGATCATTCTCTATCTCGTTCCATGGATGGGCAAGAAATGCTCGGAAGTTCTCATCTTGATTCTATATAGAACTATCTAGAATGACGGAATCATTTCACTGAGAATTATCGTATAGAACGAAGTTCTCTTTTTATGAACTTTTGAAAGACAGGAAATCCCCAGTCTTCCCTTTTTCCTTCCGGCCCACCAGGAGCTTAGCGAGGAGATTGGTCTAACATGGCTAGTTGCTTGTACTTGAATCGAGATTCAGTTTTTTGAAAAAAAGAGAAGATCTAAAGTTCGGTGTTGATACTTTGAAAGAAAGAGTCCCAGATTGGTTAGCTGCTTTAGAACCTCAGCTTTGAGGAACTCCAGTCGTGTGATTTCCTATCTGGATCTCTTTTTGATTTTGAAAGGTTACTTCAAGCCTCCTCTCCTTATTCGAGAAGAAATTGACAAATCTGAGGGATGCGCTCAATCAGAGATTCCTTTCTCTGGTAAGAGACCTAAAGTTTAGCAACCAGCAGGTAGGTAGATAGTGAAGTTTCTGGAGGTAGTGAATCTACTTCTGTCCACATTGAGCTCCCCTCCGAGCCCATCTTCCAGTTGGAAAGAGTGAGAGTGCGTGGGATCGTGTGATCTATTCTCATAACTACAATCTCCGACTGGTCAGCAGGAAGGTGTAACCGCGACGTCTTCCTAAAAGCATAAAGTGAGAGGCATAAGCTTTCCCTTTCGGAGAGCTTTATAGCATTTCTTTTATCGAGTAAGGAGAGGTGGGAAGAGTAGTTGAGCTTGAAGACTAAGAATGAGATCCAAGGGTGAAGAAAAGGAATGCTACAGAGACCCGAGGGAACCTATCCTATCAACTTCGAATTCTATGATTCCCAGTTCGTCTGTCAGCTTTTCTCGTTCTGAACTCCACTATTAGGATTTTAGGAAGGGCTGAAGGTAACTTAAAATCCTTTTCCGACTATTCTTCTTCGTTGAGATCGAAACCGCGATGAGTCTTTACTTATTCGAAAATGCGCTATATCCAATTCTTTTATATACCCACATGGGATCCTCCTGAAACTCTTGCCTACCATAGTGGCTTAGACGACGCCACACTTTCTTAATAAGCTTTCTAGCTGCCAGCCATATTGGGAACCCTGAAGTTACCTAACTCTCCCAAGGCCAAGAAGAGAAGTGCTTACCCACTGGAAGACAAGAAGAGCTAGCATCTCTCTTTCCTAAGGCATAAGGCAAAAGAGCTGCATCCAGGCCGGTGGACTCAACACTTTGCTTAAGAAGATGCTCTTTACAAAGCTAAGTACTCTTCACCAAGGTACCTCACTGAGTACGCAAACTCACTGGCTTCGGTCTCTTGATCAACCCTTTCATCAAGTGATGTTCCAGCCTCTTTTCATGTACACTGGCTAACAACATTGGACGATTGGTTTTTCGAGAACGAGAATCGGTTGAATTGAGAAAGGCTTTTCTACTACAGCTTTTAAGCTTCGGTTTAGCAGTCCGCGTTAGCAAGCAGTCCAACTATGGCTATGGGAGGATCCCTTATGCTACTGTTTTCGGTAGTACGCCTAGAAGAACCAATATGTTTTTCCTAAGTCCCTAAGCTAAGAGTGAAAAGGTACTGGTACAAACATCTTAGCCTCTCAAAAGAGATGTGCGAACGCTAGTCCTGACTTGAGTAGTCATCAATAGAAAGAGCTAGGCGGTACAACAAAAACATAAAGGAATGCTTAGATTCACTCTGGTATACGCTCCAAAGCCAAGCTTTACGAAAGAAAGAGTCCAGGGATCGGAAGGAAATTTTTATGCCTCACACAGGCAACTTCGCTAGGCTCAGCAGATAAGACGGGATTGAACTAAGAGAACGGCTAGTCCTATCATCAAGAAAGTCGGCTCCATCAATGAATTACTTTCCCCTAACATTGCTATTCTTAAATACCTCAAAGAGCAT